>NW_015112896.1:298122-380874 GCF_001443285.1 Poecilia latipinna
TTTGGACACCATAGCTGGGAGCATAAAACAAGAGCATTCCAGGGAAAAGACTCATGTACTATCTGTGAAGCATGAAGGTGAAGGTGTCAAGATTTGGAGATGTTTTGCTGTGGCAGACGCTGGGCAGCTCAACATCATGGTATCCACCTTAAATCTTATTTTGTCTGAGGCTGTTTGAAGGAAATGTGCGCTGACCTTGAGTTTCTTGTTTTTATGTGTTCATCCATATTCTGTCATGTCCTGTTGAATAATTAAACCACTTAATAGATTTTTTTTATTATTGATTTTTTTTGTTCTTAACCTGAGTGCTTCCCTTTTGCTGCTGTCTTTCTCTGAAAAGTGCCATTACTTTACCTGTAGAAATGCACTCGCCCGGTGGAATAGGGAGGTCATTGAGCCGCTTGCCCTTCATGTCACTGGGGCCTGCGCAAAAGACATCTGATACGGAGGCGTTTGTGTTTTTCAGCCACATCATCAGCCATTTGTTCTCACAAGTGCACTGGAAGGAGTTGCCTCGCAGATCCCTGGTGGAAACAGGGAACAGTGAGGATCTATGGCCGATGTGACCCTGATGCTCAGAGACTTATAGATAAAATACATGTATGAGTAATAGATGTGTACCTGTGTGTTTTACCATCTTTGCACCTCAATGACTCAGACATTTTTGCAATATTACAGGTCCAATAGCAAAACAATAAAAACTAAATTACCATCAGCAGATAACCGGTATCATAATGTCATTGTGCCATAGGACAGAAAAAAACATTAGCAAAGACTTGACAGTGAACTTGACAGATACATTACTCATCATTCAGTTTCTAGGGAATCACTATTTGAGAATCATTCAAAGACCCTCAGAAAGCCCATCCAAAAAACACCACTGCAAAAGTTTGCAAAAAATAAAAAATAAAAAATCTTGCTTCTTGGATATTAAAAAATAAGCGATGACTCGAGACTTCGTGCTGCTTCAGTCTTGAGGGACTTAAGGAAGAACAGCATGATCAGCTTCACTTTGAAACACATTATGGAAAAAGTAGATGACTGCTTTCTCTCTCTCTGCCCCTTACACAAACACACACAGACATATACACACACTGCTGATACCACAACTGCTTACTCACAGCTCTAGCAACGAATCCAAGTCGAAGAACAGATCTCTTGGCAGAAACCGTATCTTGTTATTTGCCAGGGAGCTGCACCAAACACACAGAGGGACAATAAGTGCCTTTTTTGCCTTTTCAGTATCTTCTGCGATTTTCAGAGACAGGTGCACAGGGCTTACAGATGGGTGAGGGTTCGTAGACCTCTGAAGGCATTTTTGGTGATTGTGTCGATCTTGTTTCGTTCAATGAATCTGTGATTTAGTCACAAAAGACCAGGTGAGATATAGGTGGTAATTCAAGGGATATGATTTAATAATTAAAGCACATAATGCATACCTCTTGAGCTGTTTTTGTCATACAACAATCTTCAACGCATTTTACTTGAATTTTTATGCTCAGCCAGCTCAACCAACACAAAATAGTGCATAGATGAGAAGTGAAAAATGATATAAATACTTTATCAAAATTCTGACATTCCTTATTATACAACCCCTATAAATTAATATTTGGTATAACACCCTTTCACCTCAACAACAGGTGTGAGTCTTTGGGGGTACGTCTCTTCCACCTTTGCTTGTCTAGAAATAAAATGTTGCTTGAAAAATACCCTTTGAATATTTCTACAGATTTCAGTGATCTCTAGAAAGTTGTGAATTAACATTAACAGCCAATTTGTTTAGATTGGCATTTCTCTCTTTGCGGTGAAGGATGTTTGTTTAGAGCGCAGGCAATTTCCGGTAAGATTCATAGCCTCAAACTGGCGCGTTATATGTCACGGACAAACGTTGGCAATCAGATAATATTTAAAGCCTCAACACAGTCCACACCTCCAGGAAGCATTCTCAACAGTGACTTTCTGTACAAAGCAAAACATACTCTTTCGATTTTCAAATGACATATTTGAAGCTTGGGGTACTGTTTTGTAACCCAACGCCTATCCTTCTTTGCTAATGTTCTCTAGCAAATCTCTGAAGAAAACAATCATATTAATTCTGAGATTACCACACATGGCTTGACTGCTTATTAGTTAGGTGACTTATGCACTTGATTTTATTCGGGAGTAAGCAGGGATGATTAGTAATGTACACATTATAATGTTAAAACCCATATATACCATTTATTTTAGCCATTTTAAACTAACTTGTTAACTGCTAAGAAAATTAATTCACATGTGTTTTATTGTGTCAGATTTTGAAAAACCAATGTTACTGATAAACTAAGTGAAAAATGGAAACATGCAGTGAAATGAATGTCTGAAATACTCACAAATACTCTAGATGAGACAGACCAGAGAAGGCGTCATCTTTGATTGCGGTCAAAGAATTAGAGTTGAGAAGCCTGCAAGAGATGCACAAATAAAGCGGAAACCTCCTGTCTTTGAAAGTTTGCATTTTTTTGTGCATACCCCAGTCATTAGTGGGACAACTAAACCCAGCAAAGCTACTAAGTTAAATATAATCACCAATCCTCTGCGTTTCATGGCACTTACAGCAACTGAAGGGAAGGCATGAGAGCAAACATCCCCTCTGTGATTTCCGCAACGGATCCATTAACTACGCTTCTATGGTGAAGTACAGAGAGGACATCTTAACACCAAACACAAACTAAACCAGAGCCAAGACATATTTATTTCCGACATTAAGCACCATTTATCTTATTACCGTCTCGGGCTATTTCGTTTTGACTGAAACTACTTTCCCCCGGTTGTTTACTTACAGTGAGTTGATCTCCGTCGGGATGGTCCGGGGGATCTGAGAAGCCCCGACGCAAATGAGAGTCTCCTTGGAGCAGGTGCATCCTGAAGGGCATTTAACGATCCTTCTGGATTCCGCTGCTCCTAAAAAGCACAACAACACAAAAACAACCACCGACCAACGCGCAGCATGTGCCATTTTGCTCCTTCAAGCTGGGAATAAAAGACTGAAGAGACGGCGGTCAGGTTTAGCCGCTGATGCGCGACATCAGTATGCAGCAGCGGCACAGAGAAAAGCCCTGACACAGACTGTTACGGCTGCAGCTGCGAGCAGGAAGGCTGCTGAGCTTTGGCGAAAATAACAATCAATGCATGATGAGTAATTATGTTTGGTTTCAGGGAAAACTGCTAATAAGATCATTTATAAAAATTAAAGAAACACACTAATAATATAATTTAAGCTGCAAGAACGTATTTCTAAAAAAAAAAAAAAGTTAAGAATATTTGTAGGGTTTCAGTACCATGCATTATAATATGTTATAAATTTGACTATTCCAGTAGTTAAACCTAATTTGATTCGTTTATTTATTTAAGACGTGTATCTTATGTCGTATTTCTGAGTCAGAATTTAATTTAACCATGAATCAGTAGTATCATGTTCATCATTTTTATTTATGGTTTCTATAATTTTACCTTTACTCCACAAATTTCTGAGCTGGCAGTGAAGATAAAATTCCAATCCAAACAAACCTTTGACATGTCATTTTGAAAAGTTTATTTTTAAAAATCATCTTGCATGTAAATGTGAGCTGCAAAGAGGATCAAATCATGAAAATCTCCGAGTTACTGTCCAGACTGAGTGAAGTTTAACATTAAAAATGAAACTAAAACTCTACTTATCCATTTTAAGTAGATAAACATCATATGATGTTATACAACAATACCGTACAAAGAAAATGAATTTTATTTTTAATTGCGTCAGTTTTGGTCCTTGCATTGTTTCAAAAGACAGAAAAAGTCAAGCGCTGCAGTGGAGCTATGAGTGCAGGTACATGAGCAAACCGCTAGAGGGAAGCTTTCAATAGAGATATGAGAAGAAGCAACTTGTCTTAGAAAAAAAAATCACTGTTCTGGTTTTATCTTTTGTAAAACAGCCTTAGTATTGTAGATATTATTTTTTTGTTAAATGCAGACATGTGATTTTTGTACTTTATTGATTAATTTTAGTTAGTAATCCATAATGAAATTATCTATCTTAAACACTCTTCAAAATAGGAAAGATATAAGTAAATCTATTTCTAATCCCGTAAGCAGAGGTGGGCTGATATTCTGATGCCAGGATATGACAACAAGTAGCTTCTTTACACTCACCTAAATATATGGCCAATGCAAAAATGAGAATATTTAAACAGACTGGAACAGAGACAAGCAAGTTTGAATGAGTTTATTTTTCACCACACAGCAATGCAGATGGTAAAGGTGTTAAAGACATTACCAAAGCTAGAGAAGTTACTGGAGTTAGATTAGGGAAGGTTAAGTTAGGGAAGAGTGTCATCTTGAAGTCACCTATTCTCCATGACTGGGTATTTTGAGTTCTCTTTACCATTATTGTTAAAAGGTATGACTTAGTATTGCGTACCACTGCATATAATTCAATAATATTTGATCAAAAATCATTTAAGTTTGAATGAAAATTTAAATAGACACTTTTCTGTCTTTGTTTCTTATTGTTTTGGCTTTACTGACTTGTCACACAGCTAAATGAAGTAAAGAATACATAAAAAAATGGATGTGTATTGCACCCAAAAAAATCTGCAAAATGTTCAGCATCTGTGCATTGTTCTTAAAATGGATAATTCACAGAAAAATAAAGATATCCAATGTCCCATTAGGCGTGTTCTTCTTCTTATATATAATTTTTCTGAAGTTCAGATTATTGTTGAAGTGTTTTGTCTTTCATGATTTACACTTTATAGATAAAGGTTTTGTTTTTCAACAGTCTTAAAATTTTATATTCTATCCCTGGGACATGTTAATTAAATGTTGCAGTATCATCCACATACACAAGAATTCACATCGAGATCTTCATAAGAGAGAAAATGGCAACTGGAGCTGTCATAAATGAGGGTAGAGGAGGACTAGAGTTTATCTTGGCGCCCTACACAGTAAGGAGGAAACATATCCCATAATGTTCAATGCTGTTATAAAACTGCAGCAAATTTTGCAGAGTGGGATTATACTGCTGTGTAAAAATGCTTGTCTTTTTCTCATCTTTACCATAAGTCCCAATAAATGTGGAGGTTAATCTACAAGCAGAGTTCAAACGTCCTTCTGTTTATGTCAATTGATCAATAAGCACAGGACACTACAAAGGTGGCCATGACCAGCTCTTCAGGGGGACTGGCCCCCTGTTGGCCCCTGTCTAGGATCACCCATGTCCATACTGATGAACCTAATGTATCCTAAAGAACGTAGAACTAAATGAGCTGCACAACTACCTTCCATACGTAAACTCTCATCACTGGATGGTGACAATCTAGGAAATCTTCTTGTTCTAGAATTAGCCTTTCACATTTTGCTCTATAAAACCTTGAAGGATAATATGCATGTGCGTAACCTGGACTACTTTGCAGCAGGTGCTAGAGCACTCAGTCTTCTCTATTACCCAATTAGGTGGTCCGGACGGCTCAGTGACCAGAGCCAGAAAGTCACTGATGCCGATGCAAGGTACAGGAGATTTTTACATGTCATGCTAGCATGCTATGTTCGATGCTACAGTTTGTGTTGAGAACTATTGAATTACTTTATAAAAAGAACAATTCTCACATTTCTGTTAGTTTCTTAACACCATAATATGATGACAGTCTTCTGATTTTCCTTCAGTATCTTTTATAATAAAATATTCTGCCAATTTTTACTTCACTTCTTTGGACTAAAAGCCTCTCTGATTTAAGAAAGTCTTTTAATTACGTCTTTCTAATAAAATAAAGCTCAAGTAGCTTTATTTTAAAGCTACTTGAGCTTTAAAATAATCATTTAAACTATTACAGTTCAACACATTTAACTAAAAATTTTACTTATGTATATATAATACTGGTGACATTATTTCTTATTTTAAAAATTAAATTAAACATAAATAAAATAAATAATAAGCCTATTAGGTACAGGAATCTGTCAAAATAGTTTTTTTTTTTTAAAAAGTTATTCTTGATACAAAGTCTTGTAAAGTCTTATAGTTAAAGTGTGAGACAAAACTCCAATTGCTCCACTAGTTTGGCTGTTTTCCATTGAATTATTGTTTATTTAAACTGGGTAGAATATTTATTTATTTATTTATTTATTTATTTATTTATTTATTTATATTTTATTTTTTTTATTAGATACTATAATATTTCCAGCTATATTTGCAAGTGTTCATGCTATTTTTTTTTGCTCATAACAGCCATAAAAGTGTGTGACATTTTATGTTGCCCATGCAACTTTGTGTTGCCATGGGCAACACAAAGTTGCCCATGGCGAGAAAAAAAACTCTGAAAATGTCAACATTTTCTACAAATAAAAATCTTAAAACCTCCATGATTTGGCGATTTTCACTGAACTAAATATTCAGTGATTTTTATTACAAACCTACTACAAATTAGTAGTTGGAGTCCACTTGTTTGTAATGTAAAAGTATAAATCAGTATAAATCCAACTGTTTTTTTTTTTTGTTGTTGTTGTTTTTTTTGTAGAAGTTTTGTCAGAGAATATTATGGAAAAAAAAACTGCTTAATAAAGGCCAAAGACCACGCAGGTCAGGGAAAAAGTTGTGAAGACGTGCAGAGCAGGGTTAGCTTATAAAACAATATCCAAAGTTATGAACCTGTCACTGTGCAGCCCATAATTTGGTACCATCTCCGCAGATGTGGGTTTTGTGATACGGTGGAAAGAAGAAAGGGAATTCTGTTTACATTTCTGCAATTAATTTATGTTGGTGGAAAGCATGTAGAGGCAGGTGATCTAGTCAGATACAATGTGTGTAGGCAGGAAAACAATGTGCATCACCTTTAGCGCCCCGTCCTAAACCATGAACAAGGCAAAAGCCAAGAAAAAAGAATTTCCTGCATCATGCAAGGGAATTGCTTATTTTCATTAGGGGCGGAGAAGCTCTTCATCTGATGAGATGTGCTGAGTTAAATAGAGGCTTCAAAATTTCCACTTCAAAATTTCTGTTCAAGAATCCATCCAAACTGGCTGAGCTTCAGCTATTTTGCAAAGGAAACATGTCATCTGAGCATCTGAGCAACACTTCCTGATTCCTACTGCCAATTCTGCGGCTTTTGCTCGTTAAACTGTCTCCGTCGGGGCAACGTATAGGCTGACTGTCGATTTTCCTAGTTCTGCATGAAGATTTGTGAGAGCCAGTGGGGGCTGAGAGGGCTGAGCGAGGCGCTCCTCATGCGCTCAGTTCCTTATGTTGATTAATGGCAGTCATGATTTAGCACCTGCTGTTTTAATGTGGCCACAGTAAGAATCTGATCTCAACTTGCTTGCATGAGCTGTGGCCCCATTTTAAATAGCAGCCTAAGTTTGTCAGCTTTGTGTAAGCCACTTCAACCTCTTTACATGTTGTGATGCCTCTAGCACAAGGGAAAACCTCACGGAAACATTACAGAGTTAAGACCACAAATCCCCCCTCCCCACTATCTCTGCTTCTATAAGGATATAAAAATAAAACATCTAAGGGTTAATTTAGCGTGCACTCAGAGATTACAAAATCATTTTATAATTAGAAGTCACAGACACTCACTCCCACAGTCTTTTTATATTAAACCTGACTCAGCAACATTTTACGAGGGGTCGCATGTTAAAAAGGTTAAGGACAGTTTTATTAGCTGATCAGATGTCTTAGATTTGCTTTTATGTAAAAGATTAATCTGTAAATAACTGCAGCTGTCCATGTGAATGCGACGGGTTACATTTTATAACACGACAGGCTGCAGAGGCTCGAACGGCTATGTAAATGAAATACTCGCGAACTTCAAACAGTGTGCTTGGCGTTGCTCAAAAGCTCTGGGGGTTCTTCCTTTTTTTTTTTTTTAAGGTTTCTGCTGCTGCCTCCAATAGCTGCACCATAACACCTCCTCCATGTGACTGACAATGAGACTAAATGTGGGATTTGAGGGTGTCAGAAGCTTTATACCGGTGGCCTCTGTCCTTGATACTGCTGTCGGTGTGCCCTCCACATGCAGCAGCTGTTGGCCTGCCCCCCTCCCCACAGCATACCACAAATCTGGGGCCCTGTCCAGGAACAACACTTGTGTCTTCAAAACCTAGACAGACGTCTGACAACTGGATCCCTGATATGCAGGGCATCCCGATTCAGCCACGTTAAGGAGGGAGAGAGCATCACTACTAAAAATGTTTGGGACAATAACATCTGCATAAGAAGGAATCTGCCTGCCTGTCTGTCTGTCTGTCTGTCTGTCTGTCTGTCTGTCTGTCTGTCTGTCTGTCTGTCTGTCTGTCGAAGATAATCTGAAGGAGAATTCTTTGTAAGCAGCTGTTTCAGCAAGTGAACATTGATCCGCTGGGCGTTGCTGTGTCTTATGTTATAAATACCAATATGTGCTGCAGTGGATAAAGATAAATCGAAGCAGCTGAGTGCTTCATTTTTTTTCTTTTCACTTTACATCAAATTACATTTTATTTTGGGAATAAACATCACCATTTTTTTTGCTCATCTTATGTTAAGTTTATTTGTGATATTTACTAGCAGTCTTTATTTGAGTTTAATAAAAGTCTGAAACAATAACAGCATACAGTGTTATTATGAAGAAAAGCTTTTTTTTCTTATTTTCTCTCTAAATTTTTCAGTCCTGTCTTTTTTTCTTTCTTGTTGGCATGTTTCCTTCTTTCTTTCTTTCTTTCTTTCTTTCTTTCTTTCTTTCTTTCTTTCTTTCTTTCTTTCTTTCTTTCTTTCTTTCTTTGTTTCTGTCATCTGAGTGGAACAGGCTGCTTGATTCTATCTAAGAATGCATCAGACTGATCGAGTCTGATATCACACTTCGCACCATGCGGCAGAGATGCTGCTACGGTCTGTGGGGTGAAACAAAAAAACCCAGCTGATTCAGCCTGGAAGCGACCAGATGTTCAGAAAACTTCCTGTTGCTGGAAACGTTTTAAGAAAATGTGCTTCCTTTAAACCGAAAACGTTACTGGCTTTATTTGAAAACAGCCAGGACTTTTACAAAAGTTGCAGTAAGAAACGGGCGATTTTTACTTCTCATGCCAAAATAATAATAATTAAAAAAAAGAAAAGCAAATGGCAAACAAACAAAACCCCTAAAATATAAGAAAGGAGAAAAAAGAAAATATCTAATAAAAATAAAGGCTTAGAGTAATCTACTTCTCAAAATGTCTCAGGTAAGATGAAAACTCTTACTTTTATTCCCTCTGAGGAGGAGCTGTTCTTCTAGGAGAGGTGCTGAAAACTTTGGAGGTTTGTTTTAGAGTTATAAAAAAAGACGCCTGACACTGTCGTGGGAATTTCTGTGGGACTCCCCCCAATACACACCCCTACATCCTGTCTCAAAGTCACTCACCGACACACACACACACACACACACACACACACGCACGCACACCCCCTCCCGGCTGCCCCCACGCTCCTGCCTGCAGAGTTTTCCGTCCAGTGTCGGTGTAACATCGTAAACGAGGACCACCTGACGGTAAGTCCGGACTAAATGGAAGCAGCGGAGAAAACTCTCACTTACCGAGATGACACCGGACTTCACAGCAACAAGCTGCTTAAACATGTTAAAAAGAAGGAGAACAGCAAGGACCAGCACACGGAGACAAAAAGCGAAGAGTCCAATTATGTGGATCTGGACGTGAGACCCGACGGGCTGAAGACGGTGAAAGTGACTTTCACCGGAGAGGGGAACCAGCTGTCTGTGATCAAAGCGGATAGCTCGAAGCAGGAGGAGAGCAAAACCTCCTCGGCTGAGTCCCCGCTGGAAACCCTGACCAAAGTCCCCACCGCGGACCCGGACTCAGAGAGCGAGAAGCAGGCTGAGTTGGACTCCAGCGAGTGCAGCGACAGCGGCGAGCTGCGCTACACCGACATGTGTCTGAACGGCAAGAGCGACGCCGAGCTGTCCGAGTCCCACTACATCACCACGCACGAGATCCAGCTCACCGAGCTCGACCACGACGTGGACTACGACCTGGGCCGCGGGACCCGCTGGGAATTTGAGGACGGCAACCTGGTCTACGCCTTTGTAGATTACGCCTCTTTCGAGAGCGACGACACCCACGATGGCACCCTGATCGTGGAGCGCGGCCGGAGCCAGCTGAAGGCTCAGTCTAATCTTAGCGGAGCGGCTGTCAGCACCGAGCAGGAGGAGAGTGATCTGTGCGCCAGTTCGGATGAGAGCCTGTGCAGAACCCAGAGCGGCGGTGACCCGTCTGCGGGGAAGATCCACCTGTCGATTAAAACCTCCTCCAGGGCGGTGAACGACCCCGCAGGCGTGTTTGACAATAGCGCGCAGTGGCGCGCCAAACACCTTGGAGATGGGAGCCATTACTCCTTTGTGAACCCTGGCGCCAGAGCGGGGCCCCTGTGCGACAGGGGTCAATATTTCATCCCGGCTCCGGGCCGTCAGCACCTTGCAACCAAACTGAGACGGAAAGATATTAATGAGTATTCCAGCGGAGCGTCCAGCTCTTTCAGTGAGCTGGACGACGCTGATAAAGAGGTGCGTAACCTAACCGCCAAGTCTTTCCGAAGCCTGGCATGTCCATACTTTGATGCCATCAATCTCAGCACTTCCAGTGAGTCATCCGTGTCAGAATATGGCCTGAATAAGTGGTCAGCTTATGTGGACTGGAATTATGGAAATATTACACACAACGCCTCCAGTGCAACACTGGAAATGAATAAGACTGTGCAGGACAGCAGGAGGAACAACAGATGCAAAACTGGCATGAAAGATCAACAGACAAGAATCTGCGCCCTGAACAAGAGAATTACTTCACAGCAGACAACATCTTCAGGCAGAACGCTCCAAATGCAGGAACAGTCAGCACAGCAAGGGGTCACACTAAATTTTCACTGTAATGTTGAATCCAGAACTCCCCGGGGCCCCAAGTACTTCCAAACGGATCGACCCAATGAAATGTTGGCCAGATCGGGGTGTGAGATGCAGTATCATCACACAGAGAGCTCGGGGGACACACACAAGAGGGCTATTTTTGCCTCGAGTCTGCTGAAAAATGTCATCTCCAAAAAAATGCAGTTTGAACAGGAACGCAAAATGGAGAGGGGAGAAATCTCAGACACTTACCCCTCAGGCTCCCCCTGTGTTCACTTTAGAGATCTGGAGGGTGTGAAGGAGAGGAGTGAGAGCAGAGGCTTGCAGGGGCAAACCTCAGAATTAGGAAACTCCGTAAACTCGCCTGAAGATCACAGATCCAGATCCAGCTCCTGTGGGCCTGCAGAGGAGACAAAGGGTGACAGAAAGGCCGACAATTCTTCAGGAGAGCATCAGGAAACGCCACAGGAGCCGCAGTCCGGGAAGGAGGCAGAGGCAGCAAGAGAAGGACTGGACTCCAGCAGCGTTCTGACGAAGCTTCTGTTTGTTCCAAACTGCCAGCTTCTTTCAAAAGACGGAAACCTTGCAGAGGATTTAACCCCCAACACACCCGGCACAGGTGCAAAGATATGCGAGAAAGACCTGCAAAAGCCGGATGATAAAAATGCAGAAAGTAAAGAAAAACATGAGAGGGTGGGGAAAGCACCTGAGATCAAAATCTGCCTGAGAAACGTGAAGGAAAACAAAGGCTGCACTCTGAATATTGCAAATCTCCTAACACCCAAAATCAGTAACAGCATCAACAAATACAGGGCATCGGACAATGGCAGGTGTCATATTTTATCCTCAGGATACAAGGCTCCGAGTTTCACCGTCAGAGACATCAGGGACACAAAGTGCAAATTTCAGACACCAATATATCACGTCAGGGATGTGCGTAAGCTAGTGAAAAGCTCGTATCGTTTTGTCTCTTTGAACAGAAGTGAGCGTAGATGTCCCACGGTGGCCGAGGAGAAAACCAAAGTGGATCCAGAAAAACCATCCCCCATTGTGATCAAATGCAACTCTGTTAAAACAAACATTAAACCAGAGACAGACGACACAACACGGGCACAAGTGGAGGTAGGCACCATGCCTGACACTTCCTGTAGAGTTCCCACTCTTACGACAAGACAAGGAAATCCCGATCAGCCTGAGGTGCATCAAAATCTTGAGGCCAAACTGGAAAAACAGAGGCAGGATAGGTTCACTGGGGAGACAAACGAAAGGAGAAATGACCCTGCAATGCCAAAACAGGATGCCCTAGAAAAGCTCAAGGCTGCAGTTAAAACCATGGAGCAGCTTTATGTTTTTGACAGGAATGAATGGAAGCGTAAAACCCAAGCCTCTCACCCGGTCGCAGACAGCAACGTGCTGCCGCTCCTCACCGTTCAACGTCAGGGAGCTGCAGATGAGCAGGAGGTGAAAAACAGTGGCAGGACACCTCAGTCTCTCACAGACGGCAAAGAAGTTCAGAAAAGCCAAGGAGACAGAAGATCTCTGAATATCATCCATGTTCCATACAACCATGACACTTTTAAAACACAGTCGCAGCAAAGTAAAACCTTCACCAACAAAAGCGTCCTGCATTTTGCCAATAAGAAACACAGCAGCATAAATGAGCAAGGCTCTGCTTTGCAAGCATCCTCTGTCGTGAGATGCTCCAAAACGCCGGCGATTAAACCAGGGTCTGTAAAAATGGTGGAGCAGAACAAGGCCAAATCCAGTTTCACAGATCCCACCACTACAAAGGGTTTCCTGGACTCTGAGAACTACCTAACCATGCCAGGGATTGGCTGCACGAATGAAACCAAGCTGCTCAGTCAGAAGGGGGATTTAAGCTCTAGCAAAACAAATTCGGGTGATAGCAAGGTGCCAGAGCAAAACACGTCACATGTAACCATGGACTGTCCATCTGCAACTATCTACCATCTTCCAACAGCAGCGACAAGTCCTCAAAATCAGCAGCAGGTGTTACGCTTCTCCCCGTCCACCAATATGTCCCCAACACCCTCCGGAGGAGAAATGGTCCCTCAAACCCAGCGCAAGATGCTCCTGGACCCCACAACTGGACATTATTACCTGGTGGACACTCCCATTCTGGCCACCACCAAGAGACTTTTCGATCCAGAGACAGGCCAGTACGTGGATGTCCCCGTGCCTCACTCACCAATCGCGTCCGTCACACCTGTACCTTTTTCGGTACCCCCACTAGCTCTTGCCCCCACCTACGTGGTCTACCCAGGCTTCATCTCTCCTACGTTGGCAGCCCAGGCGGTGGTGCCGCAGTCCCCCTGTCACTCAGAGGATGCAGCAGGAGAAAGAATCAAAAGTAATCCAATGAGCCCAGGTACAGAGAAGGCTTACTACAGCGCGACGGCAGAGGCTCAGCAGGGGCCGCTTCATCTGCCGCTGAGTTTGGGACACGTGTCCACTAAAGGAGGGCCTGGAAGCTCTGACAAAAAGGCACTTATCAGCATCACAACACAGCAGGGTCCAAGAATCATCGCTCCACCCTCGTTTGATGGGAAAACTATGAGCTTTGTGGTTGAGCATCGGTGACCAAGAGGACTTCTCTTCATACATGTGAGTCAACACGAACATGAATTAATCAAACTAATCCAGATCTGAGTAAGGATCTTAGTCTAAGTGTCAAAGTATTATCAGACCAGGTGTCAGAAGGAAAAGTTTTCATAAATCTGTCATGTGTCACATAATGTAGATTCTCCTGCAGACAGATGGGGGAAAAAGCCATACAAACCATAGAGTCGAGGAGGAGGATAATATAAACGACATGTTTGAATTGCAATAAACTTGATTCTGTTTTTTTAATAATAATAATGCATTTCTATGTAAAAGCACTTTGTAAAATAACCTTTAAATGCTAATAAGTAAAAACAGTTTGCAGACTAAAAAACACAAAAAAAACTCTCCAGCATACAGGAGGGTACGCTGGAGAATAGCACAAAGAGAATGCAAAAGTTAAAATGTATTTTATAAAGGAAGATTTTTAGTTTCTTTTTGAAACTTTCTGATGTTTGTGAGGTCCTCCATTTGTCGGAATGGGAATTGAACAGACATGGAGAAGCAGAGGAGAAAGCCCAGTGCTGCATGGCTCTTTGACCTGGTGGAGACCAAACAGTTGAGCTTTGACGATCAGCTCTGAAGTTCAAATGTGGAAACAGATACTGGAGAGATGTGCCACTGACGCACTGGAACCTGAGGATAAAGGCTGGGCAGAGACGGAGATCCAGTTAAATCAAAATATTTTATAATGCATCTTACCAGCATTGATACAGCGGTGAATAATGATAACGGTTATTTGACACTCATATTTACCTATTAGTTATGCATCTGACCAGTCGGAGCAGCGTTGGGGTATCACAAAGAAGATCTGCCCTGAACAGTTTCACGTTTTCATTTTAGATACAATTTACCTGTTGTGAGAAACATACTCAACATAGTCACAGTTTTGTAAACATTTTTTATTTCAAACACACATAAAACTGCCTTTACTGAACCTGTTTAGCTTGCTGGTGTTCGCAGTCCAAAGATCAAACATGCAACAGATTAAAATAAAAATGAATACTTTATTCCAACAACATATTCTCACAGTTAAACATTCGGTCAACATCCGCCCTATAATTTACATACAAATTAATAAAATCACGTTAAGAAATTGGGATTCCTAACGGTTTTATTACAATAAATACTTATCAGGTTGTGAAAAAAACTTTTATTTAGTAATCAGTGACTTCCTGTCTCTCTGGTTTATCACTATGACCTGACACAGTTCTCTTGATCATTTTATAAATTAAACGTGGAAAAATAGATAAGTGTATAAATGTGAATAGCAATGCAATAGGAATGATTGGAAGAGTATTACCTAAGCTCATCTTGCCGTCTTGCACAGTGAGAATGATTGTAAAGAAAGCATGAGAGACCCAAAGAGGTTACTGAAAATCTGTGTTGTCTTGTTAGCAAAGTTGGTTGTGCAAAGTTTTCAGTTTGTCATATGTACAGATTTTTTTCATAATTTAACCTAAATTCAGTTCAAAAGTACTTTATTATTCCCACAGGGCTTTATAAAAAATATGACTCCATCTATAGGGCAATAAAAATTAACAACACATCAGGACAAAATTGTAATAACTGCAAAGCATTAATATCTCAAGGCAAAACTAAATATTACAAATAAAGGATCTCATATTCAAAATATATTTAAAAAAAAAACAGAAGGCGCAAAATACACTGGAATTTCAAGTTCAACACAAGCCTAAAATCAGAATGTGGAGCCAATATTAAGAGGAGAAAATGGATAATCCTAGCAAGACATTTTCCTTATTGTGCGGTTTGAGTTTTCCACGTTTTCTCCAAGCAGCAATATAACCTACTGTAGCACTTTAGCAGCACTCTGACAGTCTTAATAGACTTGCAGTAGCCCCATGACAGGTAACTTGACTCCCCTGAGAGATTGGATTTTCATCCTTGAGCCTTTTCTTTTTTTCTGCATTACACATCGTCGGACTATTTTAATAGTGAGAGGCGAGTTTGTTTACACGGTTTATTCTCAGGGTGTCGCTGGAAACTATTCCAGTTAGTGACGCCTTAACATTAAGTTATTCTTAATCAGCCATTAAGGTTTTTAATTTCCTATATAGCATTACAGATCACTATTCTGTTCATCCCTTAGGCAGGTTTGCTAGAGCCTGAAGTGAAGCATTTTGTTAGTCATTTTATTAGAAAAGCAAAATAAGGCAACAATAGGAAGCAGCTTAAACTTATTCTTATGTACTTGTTTACACATAATGGATGTTCAATTTCAACAACTATGTTCTCTGTATGTCGCAGGCACTCTCGCTAGTGTAAGATTCTGGAAGAGAGAGCCTTAGTTTTTAATGATCAGATATCCACAGTTAACATTTTATGTCTTTTGGGATTACCAAAAATATTTTTCTCTTCTACATGGCAAATTATGAGATTTTTAGGAAGCGGTTTTAGTTCAGTCATAAGTTTAGATTCATTTAGATGACTATGCTAAGATCAGATGATGTCATGGCTTTACAAGCTTCTGATAAGTTGATATGTAACGTCTGAGTTAATTGGAGGCATAGCTGGGGATGCAGTTTAAGGTAACGCTGCAACATACTGCTTCCTTAAATGCCATAATGGAAAAAAATCAACCAAGATACCAGGAAGAGAATCTCGTTCATACTTGGGTACAATTCCCAGGTGCAAGAAGGCAGACGTGGACCACATCCGCCGCCATACAACTGTTTTGGTCCCATAAGACAGTTTTGTATGTTTTATAATTAATTGCCTACCTGTACATCACTCTCACTAATTACACAACATCTCTCATAATGCAGCTCCGAAGTCTGCAAGCTGTACTTGTGGAAGAATCAGGGACTTATGGCAATTTTTGTCCTGTCATGTTGTTAAAACCAAAGTCAGCCCCACCACTGGGCTCCCAAGTGCATAGTTTTGCACAAATAGTTAGTTCATAAAGCTCTTTACTAAAGTTGAAGTGCATTAAAGTAATCTGGAAATGTTTTATATTGACTTTGGTTGTGACCTCGAGAGAACACTTGCTAACGTCCAAAAACAGCTTGTAGAAGTGCACCAGCACACTGAGGTCTGTGGGTCCAGCTCAGTTGCCCTACTTCATCCTCAAAATTCTTCTCCAAGCTGCTCAACTCCACTGTGCGTTTGGTAGTAAACAGGTCTTCTGACAATAAACAAGAAGGTGCATATATGCCAAACTGATACACACCTCGAAAGTAAAATACTGAGGAAAAACTACAATGACTTTTGAGAAATTGTTCATATGAACCACCAGGAAAGTTTTTAGATTAGAGAGTTTTTTTTTTTTTTTTTTTTAAGATTTTTTACTCAAAGAAAGATTTGATGCAGGTAAGAGTAAAGCTGTCCATCGGAGCTCAAAACAACAGCTAAAAAAACCCTAACGTTTAGGTTAAGTTTTGCTATTTCATCTTTTAAGCCAGAAAAAGATAAAATAGTAAAACTTGTGTTCTAAAATCAAATCAGATGGTTGAGGTGTTCATACCTATTAAAGGTGAATATAAACATGAAGTTAGATGGGAAACAAGACACAAAAACAGCATCTAAGTTTCCCTAAAGTAAAGGAACAGGACAACATAAAAGAAAACAACAAAATTAGTCACATAATGCAACATGATAACATTTTTTTATTTTTTGCTAAAATAAATAAAGAAGTTACTATGAATAAAATAAGACTGCAGACAAATTAGAAATAGGTTATCGATATCACACGTGTTATGCCCCTTATCTGTGTTGTACACGTGTCTGTATTTATGTGTGTTCTGGGCTGGTGGCCAGATCCCTCAGAAGGAAGCTGTTACTCATCCTGTTAATTCAGGTGTTCAGAACATTTTCCCTGACGAAAGGGGATAACGAGAAGTAATCAGAGTGAGCCTGGTCCAAACTGACACAGGATACAGAGTTTATCTCCTAAAATCTTCCCACCAGTGCTGTGTACCCACAACAGATCACCCTCGTTGTTCACACTGCCTCCTTCAAAAAGGAAAAGTCTCTATTGAGTTCCCTTTACCAGGCACGAGGGGTTCAAAAATCCTGGCGAGGTTTCTGAACCTCACCAGATTTATTTGTCTGCTCTCTGGACAAATAAATCCAGGACAAAGCTGCCCTTTCCACCTCAAGGCATTAATCAAGAGTAGACGCATTCTCAGCTTCCTAAAATCCACAACAACTTATTCCTTTTTGGGACCTGATTATTGTTTTGTGCGTTTCATCATTATTGCTGCTAGTCTCGCCACTGTGACGTCAAGACGGTATCATGAGCTGAAATATAACCGTGTCGACCATTGAGATATCTAACTGTGTGGCCATGTACCTTTAGATCTATAACAGCGGTTTGGCTTTATTTCAACTGGACCTTAAAACTAAGCAATGAGCCATCGTCGAGATTATCCTCTGAACCATTGAAATTTGTAATTCTTTCTCAGATGTGCACACTCACACCTTGCTGGAGGTCTCTCTCGCAGCTAATGTGTCAGAGCAAGAACACAACTGCATGAGCATGGGGGATACATGTCAGCCGAGAGCGTGGCAGCCGGAGGCCTAGTATGGGGTTGAGTAGTGGTGTGAGGGCTACATGAGATGTGTGGAGCTGGCGCTGGTGTCTCATGCAGTTGGGTTGAGAGGGGGATTCAGGAGGGGTTATTGGGGCATGGCTGGAATAGTGATGCAGGAGGAAAAGGTCAGGCAATGCAAAGTATTTGTTGTGCTGATGCAGGAAGAGGACAGCTGCTCGGAGAGATCAGATGCTGCTGCAGCTCTGGCTTGGGAGCGAGTCTGTCAGACTGCGAGAGGGTCAACTTTTTATAGTCCCCCCCTCCTACGCCGTGCCAGCCCCCCACCTCCACCGCCGCCTATTACTAAATGCGGAGAAGGAGTTGGAAATCACTGCTGACCTTCATTCCTTCTGCGCAAACTCATCGATTAGTTTCAACATAGCCATGACTGCCTGAATGTAGTGAGCCAAAAGGCTAACAACTTTTTTTTTTCTTCCCCGTTTTGTTACATTAGAAGCACAAACTTCGATTTGTGTTTTGGTGGGGCATTTAATATCGGAGATGATCTCACATTTTCCTCAAGCAACCTCTGATAGTACAATTCATGGTGGATTCTGAATTGGTGGTTTGATCCTGATACACCAAAGCGTCACATCAGATTCACCTCTAGCTCTGTGCTTCATAGCTGGAGGTTATTTCAGTGCTACGCTTGAGTTTTGTCAACTCACTGAAGAAGACTCCCCTGCTGAAGACAGAATATGATGAAGATTGTTTAAAGTTACAGTAGATTTGAACAGACAAGTGAAACACTGGGAGAACATGTTCTGGTGAGGTCAAAGCTAAGCGTTTTGGGTGTCAGCCTACATCCCATACTTGCATAATAATTCTGCGCAACAGCCTAAAAGATGCTTAAATGGCCCAGTTAATCACTTGACTTGCAAGAAATTTAAATTCTACTGAAAGACGAAAGAAATGTCGCCCAGAATCTTCAAGATTCAAAGAATTTATGTGGAAGAATAGGTCATAATTACACCTGAACAATGAATTCACTAATTTATATAGATGTCTTGAAGTTACCATTACCAAGAAAAGTCTTTATCTACAAAGTAAATAAATTTCTATAAGTATGTTAACTATTCAGTGCCCTGTATCATTTGAATGTTTATCCATAACATTTAGTTGCTAGTTATTGGTGGGCTAATTTGTGTGATAAATGTAACACCTGGAGTACACTCATGTCAACAGAACATTCTATATATTTATTTCATTTATATAATCAAAATATGGTTCACTTAACAAGTATGAACTACTTGCAAGATTGCTGTGTCACAATAATCCGAAAAAAACCATTAAAACTTGTGATTTTGATGCAAAAATACGTGAAGAAGTATTCACAGGTCAAGAGCTGTGAATAGTTTTGGAAGGCACATTAATATCAATACAATGAGCAATTTAGGAAAAAAAATGTATTTTGGCATCTGAACTCATTAATTCTTTCTTTTCTTTCATTTCCAGATAGCTCTGCTGAGGAATCCGCCTTCATTCACTGTAAGTGGAGTTTTCATCCTGTGACCCGCTCTCTGGACAACTTCCACCATGAGCCCTTCACCCGTCTCTCTCTGTTCTGCTGTTAGTTTTTGTTTTCGTGTTTTGTTTTGTTTTTTTTCTGTATGCATTGTAGCACTTTATAGATATGAATCGTAGAGATACTTTCCATTCAGGTGCTGTGTAGATTGGTCTGTATTTAAATGCCATGTGTGCCCTGCAGTCTATTCAAAAGGAAACAAGACAGTTCTGTCACAATAAAGTGTTATTTACGGCCAATCTGTTTTATTGAGACGTTAATGGTAATATGTATTTAAGGTTAGACTGTGTTTATTTGATAAAACACAATATTCTCACGTGAGTAAAATTTATGTACATAAAAAAAAATAAAAAGTAGCACAATTAAAGTCAGAATGTTTGTTTCTAGAACATCGTAGTCTCGTGTCACCTGACTGAGTCTGATGATTGACAATAAACACTATTATTACGCTATTATTAACTATCTAGGTCATGGCTTTTGATAGAGGTATCATAAAGGTATAACTTAATACAAACCAAATTTATTGTCGAGACACATTTGTTTGCTAGCTTGTGCTCTCATCACTATTTTATTGACAGTTTGCTAAAAACATAACTAAAAGGAAAAGTTTGTGATTTCACCAGAGAAACTGTAGCAAACTGGAAGTTAAATTGTTACATTTTTCTCTTCCTGTTCGATCCGTTATTGACGGTCACAAGGGGAACAGAGTCAATCAGGAATTCAAAACAGTTTTTCTGGGGAATCGTCCTGTTTGATGTTACTGAAATCCTGGAGCAATCACATGTTATCACCTTGTGTTGCCTTAATGTATTTACAGTGACCTAGAAAAAAAAAGTCATTTGTGTTTTTGTTGTCAAGGATATTCTAAATGAAGTAGAGATTGTCCATTTGAATGTGGCTTAAATAAAAACATATAAGTTTAGGTATTTATTATCAAAATTCTAATTGTTTTTAGAATAACTAAAATAATTAGATTGCTGGAGTGTGCATTTAATGTGAACGTTGGGATGTTTGGAAAATGCACCAGCAACCATTAGCGGTGTATCATAGCGGTGTGGTGGTTTGAGGCAAATAGGGGAAAATTAACTATTTGAAAGCCAATGGCTGACAACTCTAATGTTGGGTAAGGTGGCATCCCAGACCTTATATCCCACCCATATGTTTGTATTTTCTAGCTTTGACCAATAAGTAGAAAATATCCAGAGCAGCTGTCCAAGTGCGGCATCTTTGCTTCATTTGTAGGGGGTTTTGACAAGCTTGGAAGCATTTTAGTGTGGTGTTTTCCATTTGTTTGGCAAAAATACAATTGTTGATGTATCAAGACTTGAACATTTTGAGGTTTCTCACCAACGAAGACTGCCACTTCTGTTCTAAAATCTGTGTGGTCAAAGTTTCCTCAGTGGCTAAGTAGATTAAAAGCTGAGAATAAGTCGTTTTTGGCTTGTGATGCTAAATAAATGTTTCTAGTGTGAAGACTGGAAACTTGATCATGAGTAGGTTTGACATAACACATTTATAAGATTTGAGCTTCACCTAATGAATGATGACTATAAAGCTAAGCACCAGTTTAATCTCATGAAGATAATAAATTAAGGATAAGCTTAATCATCCTTCAAAATAAAACTCTGGGCTTTCAAGATTAAGAGAGGTTGCTGTTAGAGTTTGTTTCTTTAGGCTGATGTTGACTGAGCACAGATATAATTGTATATATGTGCGACAATTATTACTTTTTTATGTATAATGGTATAATGCAGACATGGTAAGTTATTTTATTGAGCTGAGTAGCTTTAAGCGAATCATCTCTCTCTGTTGGCACACTTATATAGATAAATATAATTCTGACCTATCAATAATATCTATCAGGCTCTTGTTCAGATTCCTGTGGAGGCATTCCTGACACATCCAAGTAGGGAAAAAAAATAAAAAAGATCACAGGATGGGCCCAGAATACTCTGAAGGAGTTGCATACCCTGTCCTGCACTGGAATGTCTCTAGGCCCTCCAGGAAAAACTGGAAATGTTGCTAAATGGAGAGAGTCATGCTAGCTACCTGGACCAGCAGAGAGGGGGAAAAGTTCGTATTAGCGCATGCTAATACAGTATCAGTATGCCAAAGTGTAAAATGAACTTTGAATCCCCAAAAAAAGTAATGGCCGCAAAGTCTAAATAGATGTGGACTTATTAGAGTCGTCTTAATAAAAGATGATCTCATGTGGATTACTGCTGGGTGAAAACTACTTTCAACAGTGTAGTTTTGCAATTTGAAAAAAAGGATATAAATACTTTTCACACTTACCTGAGGAAAGGGACCATTTAACTTTACTGAATGTTGAATCACTCCAGACCTTCCGCTGCAGTGTGTAGGGTCATTACATGTGTAAAATCAAGTAAATCACAGTCATATCAAAAGAATCTGGTTTTCCTTTGTGTGTTATCACTAAACCCTTCCACAGTAGCTTTTTGATATCAGTCAGTTTTTCTGCTGACATCAACTCCTCATTGCGTCCTGTGAAATGTGTCTCAATGCCCACCAGCATGATGTGCAAATGAAATGTTTTATTATTATTATTATTATTATTATTATTATTATTATTATTATTATTATTATTATTATTATGATTATTATTATTATTATTATTATTATTATTGTTATTATTTCCTTAATGCACTTGTTTTTACTAGTGAAGTGAGAGGAGTAACACTATGCATGTTGCTCAGATGAAAACGGAGCTCCAACTCAGATTTAGCACTGAGCTCAGGTCACTATAAGTAGTGTTGGGCCTAATGAGTCGGAGCCAACTGAGACATTTACAGGATAACTTCCTCTATTTGTCTTGGTTCGGTTTACACTTTTGTGTAATGAGATGGGAGCGGGTCTGCTTGCGTCTGAATGTGTCCGTGTTTGTGGCCGTGAGCTATGCGTGGCATTCGAGCATTCTGTGAGCACAACAAGGAGTTGCGTTACTCCCCTGCAAACAGGATCACACAGAGTGTACATGTGTGAAGCGTGTCTTTACAATTAGCACACACAACGTAATACCAGGTTCTAAAGACGCTTTCGAGGGAGCTGTTTGGTGCAAAACTGTAATTAGAATTACTATCCAAAATGAATTTATGTTTTTTTTTTCTTCTTTTTTCCCCCTTGATTCTGTCTTTTTTATATTTAAACAATAGTATTTTGATTGTTTTTAATACATTTTCTGTCCTGTTTCCCACTGAATATGCAGCAGGGCCTCATTGGTCTTTGTGCTAACATGAACCAGCATCCCTCTGAGAATAATACCAACTGTAGATTTGCTATTTGCAGAATGTTTCAAAACTAAGCACAAACTAAAAGGTATTTGGAGCTGCTGGTCAGTCTACTTACCTCCATTTAAAAAGACATATCATTTCCCCATTTCGTGCCCTAACAGTTTATTTTACTGAGATTAGTCCAGGTTTTGAACACATTTTGTCCACTTTTCTGAAGGGTTTGCTTTCAAGAGCCTAATTGACAGTGCAATGCTTGATTCAATTTGAGGCGCATTGTAGCCTGAAGCTGTTGGGAACAGTTTAAATCACGCTGCCGAGACGTAAACAACCCTTAAGAAAACGAACACAGATCACCTGAAAACTTGACATAGTGTTTGCAGTGTTGGATGACTGAAAAAAAATTGCATTACTCTAATTTTTATTCTTACTTTACTGGAACATGTGAAATTTGAAATGTAAATTTTATTTCATTCTATTTTCTAAATAATTGCACTTGGACGGTCACCAAAAATGACAGCACTAAATGTAAATGGCTGTAACCGTGGGTGACAACAGCACTATTGAGACATTTTTATTCACCATTTTTTATTCTTTACATAAAGAATAAGCTGCAGGTTATGTTATACCGTACCTTCCAAAAGTACTAATACCTCTGGTCAAAATATTTTGCTGGAATTTTATGTGATAGATCAACAATAAGATGTCCATCACTGTAAAAGGGAATAAAATGCTGCAAAATAATAATAATAATACATTTTTTTTTATATATAAATAAATATTTTTATCGGTGAACCTATAACCCCATCTCAGGTCTTTTGCAGCCTCCAACAGGCTTTCTTCCCAAACTGGCCTGTCTTTAGCTACCGTCGTCTTCCCTGTTGTGAAAGAACAGCACTCCCACAGCATGATGCTGCCACCACCACGTGTCATGTTGAGGATTGTGTGTTCAAGATGATGTTGGTTCTTCATCACACAACATTTTGCATGTAAGGCCAACATAACTAAAATTAAATACAGCAACAATTTTATATCAGAACAAAGGAGGATGTTTTGGTTGAATAGCCCCTTTTCGCCCCCTCTCCAATTGTTTGAAAATAGTTTATATTTTTCCTCAGACCTCACAATTATGTGCTACTTTGCATTAATCTATCACATAAAATCCTAATAAACCTCTCAAGGATGTGGCTGTGATGTGATGAAAGGATAAAATAAGATGAATACATTTGCGAGGCTCTGTATGTTTTGAAACTTTGCCAAGGAGAACTTCAGGATCATGGCATCGTGTGCGAAAGACGCATCAACGCAGGAGCATTTCTCATCTTTTGCTTTCAAAAATGAGGCATACAGAGAGGACAATCTGTCTGAAATTGGGTGGCATCACTGAGTTAAACAGCATTTGAATCAAGTAAAGTTCATAAATGGTGACGGTGAAGTTCTGTACTATTCACATGCCATGTCACGATGTCTGTGGATTTCAGGATTAAACATGGGAAAATGACACTGTTGGTGTTTTTGTGTAGCAGACGAGGAAAGTGTTAAGGTGAGATGGTCTGAGATACGTGCTTACAGAAGGTTTAAAAATAAGTCGCACATGACTCAACTCTGTTTTGAATTGATGCCATCGCTGATTTAAAACTGCTGTCTGTGCCTGTGAAGAAAGTAAAGGTCGGGATGAAAAGTAGAGGGACTACTTTGAAAGGGGAACGTGAATGCAAATGTTGCATTTACTGTGCTGAGAACAATACGTGTGATGGATGGATGTAATGTAGACTGATACATCTACATTTGTTTGCAATAAATGTTAAAATGCAAGACGCTGAAACTGTTTTCTTTCCTTTCTTCGTGCCACTCGTTAGTCAGGCTGGTAATTTAGAGCAGTCTTAAAAAGAACTTCTGTTTTTAGTATACTGAACATCCGGCTCCATCGATGTTTATTTTTTCTGTTTCGGAATCTGTTATTTACACTTTTACTTGATCTGTTCAAATCCCAATTTAAGATAAAAAGACTTTATAACTTTTATAAGAACAAGTAAGCCCGTCCTAACTCTGCCTGACTTATGAATTTAACTTGAAATTTCCGTCTTGTTGTACAAAAGAAATTCTTACGGAGTCATACTGTAATCTACAAAAGTAGGATATTATGTGTTTAATTAATTAATGTTTTGTTATAATAAATTGTACTTGCAACTCATTTTATTTATTGTGCCAAATCTTTTAGAAAATTGGTAAAGTGCCATGTTAATGTTAAGAGGCCGTGGGTGGAGGTCGGGCAGAGCACCATTCAGGCAAGAACTGCCACTAACACATAACCAAGAACACATTTGAACACAAATTCACAAAATAAGATCAAATAACTTCAAAATAACATAGATGAGAGGCAATCAAGTAGATTTATGCCAGCTGAAGTACACGTTTGGCATGTGCCGTGCGTGCGAGGTTAGCTTTCTGGTGACAGTGAAACATCACCCGGCGGTGCTTAAGTTTAACCTGACAGTTTGCTGCTGTGTTTACTTGGTTGCCGTGGATGCAGTGAGACTGGCAGACACCCGCTTGCCCCCAGCTGCTCCCTGTGCTTTCTAAAGAATCTACATTAGAGCCCAGTTGTTGCTTTTGGATGCCAGTAGGGGCTCTGATGTCACAGTTGCGACTCGGAAAGACTCACAATTTATGGCCTTACCTGGATCAGCGAGGGAGTGTCATGTTTTAGGCCGCCAAAGTATGTCTTCTCTTTGCAGACTTTTGCTAAAATTGTCTGAGATGCGTTTCCTTGAGACAGTCCAAGAACCAAAGTACATGGATTTTAACATAGTTATTATCTGTCGGATGAATTGATAACATTTACATGCTGAAATAGTTTTTATTCAGAAGATAGAAGGAAAACACTGCCGTTTGTCATCATTAACCATGTAAAAATCTATGTGTATAAATTATATGTTATAATTCATACACCATATATAGTGGAAATGCAAAGTTAAATCTGTGATCAGAATTAAACAATAACTGAATCTGGTATGAGATGTCTTCAGACTGCCAAAACTGAAAGAAAACAAATATATATTGTCCCCAACTCATATTGTTCCTGAAAATCTGAAAATGTGGCCCTCATCTCACCTCATCTGCAAATCGTTTGGCCTTTCTTAGCAAAATTCCTCAAGCTCACTCAAATTGAAAGAATAACATCCATTTTCAAGTCTTGCCATAAGTTATAATCGACTTGACTTGGCTGGGTCGTACACATAAATTTATGCTTTTATCTAAAACCGTTCAGTTTTTAGATAAACTGAACGGTTTATCTAAAAACCGTTCAGTTGTGGCTGTGGCCAAGTCTCTTCCAGCTAGAGATTCTCCTTCTACGTGGCTCCCGTTTCCTCTGCAAGCAAGGCTGTTCTGTTCCGTTTTGATGAATCATTGGTAAATTGTAGAATGCTTTCTGATCCATTTGCTGCTTTACTTGATCTCAGTGAAGCAGTTTATTCATTGACGTTCTCCAACAATCCTCTGAGGTCTTCACACAACAGCCGAATTCGTGCAGAGACCAGATTACACAGAGACAGTCTCTGTTTACAAATTAGATGGATGGATATTGGTTTTAAAGGTTTATGTCTAATATGTTTATTCTATCACATTGAAATTATACACCATTTTAATCAATCTAGGACAGTGCAAAATGTTTCATGAGCACATTTTATTGCCAGCAAATGAATTTATTTGAATCTTATATATGGAAACCAACAGCAATAGTCATATTTGAAACAATTTCAGGCATGGATATTTTAAAAATACACTCAATAGAAGTGTTGATGGAATCATATTTTAATATTCAACTTACATTACTACTAGAAAACAATGTTCTGATATTTATTTTGCTTGTCAGAGTCATAAACAACTAGATTATCACAAATGTAATTAAAAACAACATTACTCTTTTAATCGTTTCACATGTCCAGTCTCATTCAGCAAATTTATTTAAAAAATATAATATCATAGTCAGGAAAGAGTTTTCTGGTCTTGAAAGCTTTATGCACTTTTTCCAGCTTCATAAGTATTTACAACTTCTTCTTCACTATAGCGTCACAGTTTATTATATGTGCCCACCCATCATAAATATCATTTTTCGAAGAAATCCAAAAACACAAAATGTGAGAGCTCCCAATTTCTGACAAAAAAAAAAAAAAACATTACATTAAAATGATTTAAATATAACTGGGTTATTTTTGCCCTTCGCCAATTCATGTCCTCTTTTTTAAGCAACATTTTGACACCCTTCTTCTGTTTACCTGTAAAGAAATTATTTAGTACCAAATATACAGTAGTTATTTAGTACAGAATAATTTCATGTCAGTTTATCATTCTAGTTCAGCATTTATGGAGATAAATTATGCTAAAAATGCTCCAATCTCACGTTTGATTGATTTGTATATTATTTTACAACTTTACAACTCCCATTTATTGTAGTTCTGATCTCAGAGATTCTACTGCTAGGAACCAAACCAAATAACTACATTCGACCAACCACATTTCTAAATAAAAGACAATGAGTATATTATATAAAGATAACTTTAAATTCTCAAAATGTGAACGTAGGCGTTAAACATCCCCAGAGCGATTTGAGGAACAGTCAGAACAAAAATATTCTGTGGCAAGACGACTATTTACATATTCAAATAAGAAAGATAGACAGAATATGGCCAAAAATGTAAGAGCATGAAATGATGAAGCAGCAAAATGACCAGCACCCCCTTAAATACTCACAGGAATGTAAACGTTACTAAAAACATTCACCATTTCTTTTTGTTTTTGTTTTGTTTTTTCCACCCTTGATGATCTTTCAATGCCTGAGAAATCAAGACCTGCTTTTTCAGTGTAAGCATGTGGCAACTGCCTGTGAATCCAGTAAATCCTTTGGTAGTCGACACATCCGGATGTCTTCTCTACCAGCTGGACTCAAAAACCCTTTTGCACATGTTGGAGTTCTCCTGATGGAGAGGGAACTCCGAGCCGGGCACAAGCTGCTTTTTAGCCTTTCGTGACATAATGCTCTTCCCTGATGACAGGCTCTCATACCTGGAAAAGTATTCACTAAAACAAACAAACAAAAAAAAACACACACACACACACACAAATAAAAAGTTAAAGCTTGCATTCGCTAAAAGGAAAGTCAGACTATTTTGGGGTGGAGTTTCCAGCTGATCGCTACCTGACAGGGAAGGTAGCCTTGTCCATCTGCATGCACACCAGGAAGGGATATTCAGAGAACTGGACTGTGGTGATGAAGTCCAGAGAGGCTTCTGTGTCAAAGCTGACCTCCACACCAGCCCTCAGAAAGTCCATGTCCACCGTTACGTTGCCGGTGACCACTAAGGCACCTCTGGAGAGACAGACAGAGAGAGGGAACCAAACAAAAGCACGGTCAACGAGATCAAGAAAAGTGACAGAGTTCAGCTCAGGTCATCAGTTTCTTAAAATCAGGGTCGCATGCTGGAGTTACACCAAAGAAAGGTTTTAATTGAACAGCTGTAAATATTTTTTTAATCATAGAGTTGTTGAAAACATAGCATTTCCCGTTACCTGGTCCGGATATTTTATTTACCTTGAGTTTCAAAACAAAAAAGGAAAAAACAAAACTTCTCTAACTTTGCCCGGGTAGACCAGCCAAGGCAAAGATGCTAGTGTGGTTTGGTGTTGCCCTATACATAGCCATCCAGTCTATTATCAGCAGTGGAGAGGTGCAGCTATGCTTGTCCATTCACCTGCCTGTACACAACTAATCCTGTAGACATTTACAAGTCCAGTTGTAAAGAATAGGTGAGATTTATGGGGGGGAGGGAGGGAAAGCACAATAACTTCCAGTCTAAGTGAAGTTCTTCCAAGTTGTACTCATTGTAATCATCATCAAGCGGTAATCATTTAAAACATTAAAATAGTCGTCTCTCTTAATTCACTGTTAAAGTGACACGGCAGCATGAGTTAGCTCTGCAGCCATAAAACCGCATTTCAAGGTTTAAATTCTCTTGCGTTCCTCTTGAGCCCCGTTTCATCACCTGATGCCACGAGCCATCTGACTCAGAAGCGATGACGTGCTCCACTTTCAGCAGCTACTGCCGTGTGTGTTGACTGTAATGCTTTTAAAATAGAGACTCAGACACAACCCGACTTCGCCGGCACACGACAAAGGATCCGGGCGTGAAAGCGCAATCCTGGAGCATGCCCAGAGAGCCGGTGGAACGGATGAATCAGACGGCACTTATAGACCTGCTAAAGTTCAGATAAACCCAGCATCAACAGAAATCCTGTCGCAACTGAGTGACCTCTAAAATTATCTTCCTTTCAAGGCACCGAGATTGTTTTCTAAGAATTGTGTAAATGTCAACAAGGCCTTTGACCTGCGTGTGCATTACATCGTAAGGCGCATATAGCGCTTCTTTGACTTGGCGAGTTAATCCATAAATTTACGTGACCGAACTTTGACCAGCACCCAGACGCGGAGAGCATGTCCTCTGATGATGCAAGTTGTTTATATCAGAGTCTTTGACCGGTACCTGTTATTGACGCTGGTTTTTGACTCTCTGTACCACAGGCTTATCTCCATCCCTCCGGAAATGTCGATGGCTAAGCCTCCTTGAAACTCTGCATTCGCCTTCAGACCCGACTGAAGCTGGACGACCTGCAGGAAGACAAATCGAAAGAAAATACGCAAGAATGAAGTTTTGAGATAAGGGCTCTCTGAGAAAGGAAGAAAGTTTCAGTGCTAAATTTGTGCATTTTTATTATTTCCATAATAAAATTCTACGAAGACAAAATTCACAGCAAACATTGCAATATTTCTCTGCTGAATTTAAGTTACACATATTATATTAGTCATATATTTGGTGATAAACAACTTAGAATGACAATGTTGTATTGCCGAAACTATAGAGTCAAATTCAAAAAAGAAATCTAACTTTAAATTTGAGGACAATTATTCAGTGACGGGGGATGTTATGTTAAGAAATTATTTTTATTTTTTTTACTGTTTATAGCATCCCAAATAGTTTTTTTTTTTAATGAAGTCAAAATGTTTGCATAAAAAAATAACAGAATGATATAACAGGTTGATGAAGGTATTATTGTCCTATTTTTGAAAAGTAAAAAAATGAATAAAATAAAAAAATATAGTCCTTTTTACAATATATGACATCTGCATCAATTTATTTGTTGAAGTGAGATTTAAAACACTAAAAATACCAAATTAAAGATTTTTTTTTTCCCTCTTGTGAAACTGTTAATATAGCTGATCTTATTTTAAGCCTTTTTTCCACAATTTAATTAGCAGCGGCAGTGAATCTGGTGAGAATCAAATCAGCAGTATTTAAATGAGTGACTGGCATTCCTTAGACAGCGTTTTATTTATTATAACAAATGTGCACGTAGATCGACTGACCTCTAACTTTTCTCTCACTTTCCAGGTCAAACAGACTGGGCACAGAAGTCAAAGTGGACAGCTCCCTTTTCAAAGATAGGACAATTATGGCTTCATCAACCTGTTAAAGTGATGGCATCCAGCTCTTCTGACACTGTTCTCTTTAAGGCTAAAGCTGTTGGGGGCTTGACACAGACATACCAAAGCTCTGGTGAGAGAAGCTTGATATATATGCACCATATCTGTAAATTAATAGACACCATATGGCACACATGTTAAACATGGTTTACGAGCGCCTTTTCTGCCACGCTTCCGCTAACGTGCTTATTAAGTTGAGTTTTGCTCCATTGCGGTTGGAGCTATTAAAAAAAAAAAAAAAAAGGAAATTAAAAAAGCTGGACCTCTACACAGGATATTGTTCTGTTTTCCATGAGAGCTTTAAATAGGATTCCACTTTAAAAAACGCGAAAGCTCTCCGTGTTAAGCCGCGTACCTCGGAGTGATCCGTGAGCAGGATGAGTCCTTTCACCACGTTCATTGGCTCCCCGGTCATGGAGAACATTTTGGACATGAGGTCACTGTAACCCTTGAAGAACGTGACGGGTCGCAGCTGAACATCGAACAGCAGAGCTGACATACCAGCAAACGATTCCAGGTCTTCCTCCCCTTCATCGGGAGTGGCGGCGATTAGAGACTCTAAACCCTGAGCCTCAATCGCCACCTGAAAGACAAAAAGAAATAACAGATTAGCATAAGACAGATTTTTTTCGACAAAGTAATAATGATAAAAAAAATTTAAAAAAACTTGTGTGTGCACCTGCAGCCCATGTAGCATTGAACCTTGACTGGCACCATAAATATTCATGTTGCTTCTTCTGAGGATACCAGAGCCTGAGTACAGGATGTCCAAACTGTACGTCGAGGTCACATCAGGAGATTCTGTGGGAATAGCAGGTTGTTTTTATTGGGTTTTTTTCAGTCTTTTTGTTATTTATTCAAGATCAACATAAAATGCTTCTAGAAAATGTTTTAATTTAATTATCATTTTAACAGCTTTGATTTTCCATGTCCATTTTCACCAAGTTCTGTAGAAATAACATCACAACTAATTGAAGGCCTGACAAACTTTTGAACTTTTTTCACATCTTCCCACAGTAAATTCAAAACTCTCTTTGTATTTAATCGGGAATTTACATGACACATTAACCCAAAGCCACAGTTCATTAAAAGTTAAAAAGTTAAAATGTTTCGACAGGTAAAAATCAGAAATTGTAGCATTTTAATCAACCTTCAATCCGATACTCAACAATAAAGTCCAGCTTCACCATCCAGGAGGAGAATGTCAGAGCTACAATGGAATGGTGTATAATACAAGTGAAAATATTACATCTAGGCATAAGTTAATTGAAAAGCTGTTGAAATATGTGAAAACTGACATCTGCTGACGCTTTCCATCAAATCTGACTGAGCTTGAGCTATTTTGCAGAGAGGAACAAGCAGAAGGTTCTGTTCCTACAGAACAGAACCTTCTGTTCTGTAGGATCCACCTTCTGCTTGTTGATCCAAAGTTGCAGCTGTTATGTGTAACTTTGTGTTTGTCTGTCACATAAAATTCCTGGTAAGTTTGACTAAAACTGAAAGACGTTCAAGTATTATGAAACCTTTAGCAATACAAAACATTTTCAGGATAGAAAAAAAAATATCTTCCCGTTACTTACGGGCCATGAATCCTGAGAATGCAGACGATGACCCAACTTTAGCAAAGCGATCATAGTTATGGGAAATCATGTCCTCCAAAGCTCGTTGTATAACTTTGCTGCAGAAATGCAAGTAATAACTTCATGTTACCTTATTATGTTCTACGTACGAGTCTATGTTTACGTTTGTTGGACTGGCTGCTCTGTCAGTCTGAGCTTCCTGTATAACAAACCTGGCTGGCATTTGAAAGCGAAGGATGTCCTGGATCTTCGACAGCATGTACTTGTTCATCTCATGCGGCAGGTTTCCGATGGACAGAAGCAGATTTTTCACCTCGATGTGCGAAGGGTTGCTGCTGAGGATGACGTCAGCGGCAGCAGCTCTCACGTTCTTCTCATAGATTCGCCTGTTCTGGTGGTAAATCCTGTTCACGGTCTGTTTGACCTGGAAAGTGAGAGAAATGTTTGAAGTCCGTCGGTCTACATGGGAGTAAAACCCACTGAACGAGCTGTAATGTCTGCTGTGGTTCACCTCTGGGGTGATGAGGCTGACGTCGTATCTCTCCAGGGCTGTGAGGGCAATGGTGCTGTAAGATCCCACCTCCGACTCCGCAAACTTTGTGAGGATGGGAATGGCCTCGGGGAGCAGAGAGTTCTTCAGTGCCAGAAGGTACATCTGGACCTCGGACTCAACCTGCGTGCTTTCAGGACCTTCTAAAATCATCTTCTTCACCTGCACCACTGTCTGAAAGGGAAAAATATTAAATCTCAAAACTAATTCTCAGGAGAACTACACAAGTTCTGGTACCATACAGAAGAGTACATCAAGGTATGAAATTCTGGTAGCTTTAGCTTTTTTTTTTTCTAAAAGATTTTCCTGGAAGCTCACCGGTATATCACAGCTTCCTTTCAGACACAGCTTGTGGACCAGAGCTCCCATGATGATCACCACAGATTCTTTGATCTCCGTGCTGCTGATCTTTCCCTTAGCAATGTTCTGCAAAGATAGAATTGTTACGGTTTATTGAAAAGTAATGCTCTTACATTGCTGCAGAAATCTTGTCATTCCCCTTCCACTTTTTCACATTTTGTCAACCAGAAAATTCAATGAATTTTGTTGGGAAATAGTGTTAGAAATTATAAATAAGCCTTTATTTGTAACGTGGAAGAAACAGGACGCACGATTTCCACTTTGTTTGCTAGTAAAAGTCTGAAAAATGTGAGATGCATTTCTATTCAGAAGTTTAAAGAACAGTGTCCCAAACTATGAACATCACATCCGGTGGCGTTAAAATAATCATCCAAAAATGTATGGTATCACAGCAAACCTACTAACACGTTGTTTTTTTCACATTTATTTTTTTTTTGTTTTTTTTTAAATAAATGATTTTTAAAATCATGTAAACTTTTCCATTTTGCTTTAGAGCATAAACAAAATGAAAATAAATAAAACTGCATTTTATTTGCGTGTGTTTGTAACAAAACAAAATGGAGGAAATTTTAACATCTGTGAACATTTTTGGAAAAGCACCATTCGTACTCGTACATGTTATATGTGTACCATTTTCATATGCCACGTTCAGTTAAAGGACCTGCCAAGTGGTTACAGTTTGAGGTTTTTCCTTACCATCTGATCATTACTACAATGTGTAAAACTAAACAAAATCCTCTTTGTCACATGTCAAAGCTGCGCACTACACCTACCAGCAGAGCCTGGAGCATTCTCTCGTTGGGATGGGAGGCGAAGCCACATGCGTAGAGAAAACGCTCCTGCAGAACCGAACTCTTTGCGTCGGTGAAATTAAGAAACTCAAGCATGGCATCCAGAGATGCAGGAGTTTGAGAAGAAGTCACCGCGTCTACCACCTGAGGTCTGACAGAAGCAGAAAGTAATTAAAGCAACAAATGTTAACACTTTGGTAGGATAGTTGCATTAGCAGATTCTTAGAATGCAACATTTTCAGGTTAAGTGAGAAGCAGAGTCTATATATATATATATATATATATATATATATATATATATATATAAAAAGGTAGGATCTGGTTTACAGGGTTGTCTTGCTGGCACTTTTCAGAACTTTGAGAATCTCGTCCTTGGACGCCTTCCTAATGCTCTGGATGAAGCCCAGGAAGCTGCGAGGAGCCGTGGCTTTGGACAGGCTCGCTGGCTCCAGCTGCTTTTGCACCGCCTGCCAATGTTCGAAGAGCTAAGCGTGGGGAACACAGGGGGCAGAAAAGGATTAGAGGACATATCATCTTCAGTCAGTGTTTCAAGTACGAAAATACACTGCGTCCGATTAGTAACGGCGTGTTATAAAAATTCATTTTGTCATAAACACTTGTCCAACTTGTCAGAGAATGTGTAAAAAGACAAGAATAACTGTGGGTGAATTATAATCCTGTGCTGTTGTTTTTTACATTCAGTGAATTAAAAGAAATTTGATGTTTACCTGCTGTTATTAGGAGTACCTTGGAGATACAAAAAACCATTTGAGAAGCTACTTAAAGTAGACACATGTATCAGCTGCAAAACTAACCATGTTGAATTGCGTTCCGCTTTGTTTCAGTTCTGGAAGTTAATAAATGTGTGAGAAAAAATAAAACATGACAGGAAGATATGGAAGTCAATGTACATTACAAAGTAGTGATACCAAAGTCTGCAGATCGAGTACGAGTTCAAAGACAAAGTCAATAGAAATGTTGTCCAAGAGCAGTAAGGAGACACAACAGACAGGCACCCTACACAGAGATTTAAAAGCACTGTCTCATGACTACAACCTCCAAGTAACATGGGTGTTTAAACTGACCGTTTTCCAAACAGCTGTCATCGTAATACGTTAACCTAGCCAAACATGCGGCCATGTTATAAAGTAAAAGCAGTGAATGAAAGCACATATAATCAGTTCATGTTTTAATCATTAGGATTTAAAAGCACTGCGGGAATCTTGTTGTGAAAATCTCACTCTGTGGGTTGGAGAGGAAGTCAAAATACAATCTGTGTTTCATTTGGCTTGGAGTCTAAGAAAAAAATAGTTGCTGTTAAACAGCTGTTAAATACTTGCTGTTTTTCTGCAAAAATAGTTGCTGCAAAAAATAGTTGCTGTCTAACCCACCAAAGTCTAATCCTTTGGTGGGTTAGACTTGGTGGGTTAGGAAAAGTCCACTGGCTTCACTTTCTTAAATATCACCCAACTTCTCTTTTCCTACCTAGCAAGATTCTCCAAGTAGGAATGTGTTGCCAGTAAACACACATCAGTGTGACATGATTTTGTTAAAATGAATAGTCATCCTCTTTGCAGCTTCAAACGGCACACTACCTTATCTGGGAGTACCTTTCAATTTAAGGGACGTGTCAAAAACCTGAATTTTTAAAATCCTTGCCTGCTTCAAGAAATCACTGCAAAGGTCAATTGCGATTTATTTTTACTTTCAACACTTTCATGTCTTTTAGGAGGTTTTTCTGGTTCTAAAGTGTGATATTTGCTCATTTGAAAATCTCAGTTCAGTCCATTTACTATTTATCATATTTACCCTTTCAGGAAATTTTGAAGTTTTCTTCTGCGGATGAAACAACTCTCTACCACCTTACAGTAATTTCAAAACCAAATCATGTTTGTGTACGAGTACAGAGTGAAGATATAGTGTGTGAAGAATAATTTGTACTTACTGAAGGACAGCCTTTGCATTGGGTTTTTAGCTTCTCAGGAACAACACCAACAGCTGCCAGTTTTCCATCTACTGACTTGACGACTCCAGCAACGTCTTTTCCAGCCACCTCAAGTGGTCCGGCCTCTTTACCCAGCAGCACCAGAGATTGTCTGGGAAACAACAATGTTCACAATTAGAGTTTCCAGTCGCAGAGCTAGTTATAACACACCGAAACATTTTTCTATGGGTAAAAAAAATTATAAAATTACATTCAACTTTTTGTAGATAACCTTATATTACACAATTACCTGGATAGGATTTTAGCAGCAGTGGATCGGTGAGCGTTAACACCCAGAAAGTGAGTTTCTTCAGCCTCTGCTGACCGGATGAAACCATCTTCAAGTTTAAACACTGTAACAGAACTGGACTTCCTATTTACACCCAATACCTGGATGGGAGAAGACATTAAATGACATTTTAGAACTTTACAACTGATCGCTCCTCTTATAAGACGACGAGTTGTTCTGTACGCTGACTAACCGTACTATGTGTGGTAAATCCGGTCTCTGATGTCTTACACGTCTCCAAGATTTTGGTTCTTGTAACTTGACCTTGTGTTGCTTGATACTGAACTGTGCACCTCCCGGAAACGTCATTCTGTTGTACAACATGGTTTGAGTTTGTTTACCAATTTTGAAGCATTTAAAAAAAAAAAAAAAAAAAAAAAATTACACAATCACTTCTGGTGAGTACATATTGCAATGCTCTTTACCTCAACAACTTTCCCGGTATGGATCTGAAACTGCAATAAGCTGCTGATGCCTCTTTTTAAATTCTTGATGGTTGCAGGTTCTGACCAGTAGGAATAGAATGCTTTTATCTGCATGGGGTGTGTAAAAAAGAAAGCAACACGTCAAAAGAGAAAAACATGCTTTGAAATGACATGCAGCAAAACTTTGACCTGTAGATAAATTAGCTACTGAGCAAAGCAGCCTTCACAAAGGCATCCAGGGTGTCAGTTTCCTATGGTACATTTGTGTTCACAGACATATGTGCATAGTTATGACATCAGACACTATTTACATTATGTGTTGCTCTCTGGAGTCCAGATCAAAACCACACTGAGACTATTACAGCATTAGCACCTGTAATTACTGAATGAGTCTTTAATAGCTACTTAGTTAGGAGTAAATTGCTGATCTTCTGATGCCCCCAACAATAATATTTAAGGATTGTTTATGGAAATTATTAGTGTGATACTTTATTATTGAACCTCTAATGGTAACAAGATATATAGCTCGATAATGCTAAAGAGCCAGAACGGAAGTACGCCAGATATTTCTCTAGCATGTGGAGTAAAGTAGTTTTGTGCGAGCTTTGCAACTTTTAGCTGAAATTGTGCTGACAGGCAAATTTGCAAACATAGACCTGACTGCCAACTTTTCATAGTCAACTATCGACACTGTGACAGAGGCTAATGATGATTTAGTAATTTAAATGTGATTTAGACAATGTAACTGCTGTGCTGAATAAATTAAATCAGGAATAGTCATGCGGTATAAAAAAAATCACAAGAGTAGTTTTTTTCAGCAGAGCAGTAAAAACTGCTGTGCTGAAAAGCAGTTTTTACTGCTGAAAAAACATGCTCACATAGTTCACATGCTAAAACTTCACATGTGAACTTCAACTGCAGTTCACATGTTGAAGTTCACATGCTAAAAGTTAGACAAGTGGAATGACACTTTTTCTATAGATTAGATCATCAAGGACTGGAATAAGTTGATTATCAGTCAAAGGAGAGACATTTTGGTAGAGTGCATGCATAAAACTTTTGTCCTTTGCTGGTCTTTGTCCATAAGTGGATCCATCTGGATCTAATTTCTACCATTTTCTCTCATATGTGTATAGTTATGACATCAGACATGTGCATGTTACCATTTAAAAACTAGCTTGCACCAAGAGTAGATTTTCCATGTGTGGCATTTTGCCATTCAATTTTTTTTTTAAATCTAAAAACAAACAATGAGAATGAGTACCTTAAGTATTGCATGTAGTTAAATACTTACTGAATTTAAATAGCTAAATATTTGCTGCATTTTTTTTTGCCAGTTAGAAATTGGCAAAACATTGACATTGACTAACTTCTACGTAAAGCCTTTCTTTAAGACTAATGCTTTCATGTAAGAAAAAAGAAAACCCAACCATTTAGTGACAAGATAAAACAAGTTTCATTTTACAAGTTTCTAATAAAATGAAAGATTTAACTAGAATTAAACATTTTTGAAAATCAAAATGGCTGCACAAATCCCTTTAGAGATTGTACAGCCCACCAAAACGTTACCTGCCAAACTTCTCCAAACGGGTTCAGTTTAGCTCAGTGACACACAGTTTCCAGGTCATGAATGTAGAAAGGAGCCAATTACATCATCCTACAATGTTTCCTTTACAGTATGATATTTATTTGTGGTACTCAGCCACAATATCAGATAGGGCTTCCATAAATAGACTGTCTGCTGCTACTGTGTGTTATTCCTCCCCCTTTCTGGCTGGTGTAAATAATCCGACAACACCAGTGGAGACTCGTCTGTTCCGTTTGACTGGCAAACAAAAATGTTTCTTCTTTAGTGGAAACCTTAAAATCAATCCTATTCTGTTTGCACTGTAGAAAAGACAGGAAGAAAATGTCTTAGAAACATTCCAGAGTAGAGAGGATGAAATATTATTATTGAATACTCAGGAAAGAAAGTCTAAAATAAAATATTGTGAATGTTTTTTTTTTTTTTTAATGAATCATTTTATAGTTTTAAATATAGTTTATTCAAGACTCAAAAAATGCTCAAACCTTTTCAGCACTACTAAACACCTTATTTGTTTTGTTTTTTTAACTACTAAATCTACTACTAACACCAGTGAGAGCTCAATTTTATTTGAGGTCCCCTTTATATCTGGACTCAACAGGTTATCAAAGACACTGACATCATTCACATTAATAGTTTACCTCAGCAAGATGTTCTTCCGTCAACCTAAACCATTTCTTTTACTCTGACTCATTCATAAATTTAGACATTGACCTTCTGAATCAGCTGACCTTTGATAAGCGCATTTCCCCTGCCAGCATCATCACTGTAACACTATCCAAATAGAAAAAAACAACTTTATAATGCTCTGAAGACATCTGCCTGGCTTTCCTCCACTCCTGCACATGCCTGCATATCAGTACTTGTGTACTACAGATAACTTTTCCTAGGATTGCTCTCTGGCTGTAGTAAAAGGTGTGTTATATGTGGGGTCAAAAGCTATTCTGGGCACTCCGCTTATTATCGTTGCAGGACACTGTAGACACTGCAGCTACAGATGTTAAAAAATGAGTGGTAGTAGTGTTGAAGTCCTCACCTTCCCGTTTTTCAGATGCACCAGGAAAGGTTTTGTTAGAGCTGCTAGTTTGGTTTTCCCCAAGATGCTTTCGGTCGTGGCTCCATGAAGGATGTTGTTCTTCTCTGACCTCTCAGTCACGGGCTCAATCCTCACATTTGAGATCTGTTGAAGAGAGTAACCTCTTAAGTACTTTTATTCTAAAGGAGAACCTTATTTAGAGAACTGTGACAGTCATTTTTTGGGGCCCACATACAGACAGCTGAATCAGCTGGTCGTCCTTGTTGCTCGGATCTCTCCAAACGAGGTTAATGTTCACGTCGCTTGAGATTCTGTAGCCGGCGCTGCCCTCCTTTGACCCCCAAGCCTTGTCCAGCAGGAGCTCAGTGGTGTAGCTGAATTTGTACAGCTGGTTGTTGTTCAGCCGGGGTCCAGCAGCAGCAGCAGCAGCACCTGGAAAAATAGGAAATGCAGCTTGAAGCAAAGTCAAAATGAGAAGGCGCTACAATGAAACGCTCATCTAACTTATCATTGTCAATGTAAAATTACCATAGAGTGTAAGTAACTGAAAGCAGTTTAGTCATTTATTAAAGATGTTTTGTAATCAGAATTGTTTTAAAATATTTTTCATAGCATATCCAGCTGAAACAGTTTTGCTTATTAGTGTAAAATAGTGCAAAAAATTTTTTAAAGAAAAACTAAGAATCGTTTTCAATAGATTTTTTTTTCTTAACAGCAAAAAAATAACTTTAAGCAGCTATAAAAAGACATCAATGGACTTTCCCCATCATATTTCAATTCCTGCAGTCAAATGAATTTAATTCAATTCAATGGATTTATAGAGAGGCAATTCACAACAAATATCATCTGAAGAGCATATATAGCTTTTTCTGGCTCTATCAGATATAAACTTTTGGATTTATTGAAAAAAAAATTATCCATTTTATCCACCCATCCAAACTTAGTAAAATAATGTTGGGTGTAATTGTAATCCAGACACCTTGTTCTAGGACTCACTCCTTGTATCGTCTCATTTCTTCTTATTCTTCTCAGTGGGTAGTGGACATGGTGTGTTGAGCTGATTCAATCATTGAACTGGGTGTGTTCCAGGTGAGAGAAGATAGATGTGTCATTCAGCCATGAGGGAATACACACTGACGTGTCACTTTTTGATTTCATCACCGGTTGCCTGCGCTAAACTTCCACCAAATGAAATTCAGGGTCAATTTGTTGCATCAGACTGCCTTAAATATTTCAGGGACTTCAAAAGTAAAGTGTCAGTGAGGTCATCATCTGACATTTTTTCCTTCTAACTGTTTCTAAAAGATGATTTCTGACTATCAGTGTGATGGGGATCCCCAGCCTGCATCGATTCATTCATTCACTGCTTTCCACAAATCCAGACTGAAAATCTTAAAGCTGCTTAGAAAATGTCCAACAACAGCTTCCAAGTTCTGAGCAAAGTGTCCAAGTTTTAAGATTACAAGTACAAACCAGTGGTTTTGCAGGCTGAAGGTGAACCAGCTGTCTTCAGTCAGCTGTCATCTGAAGGACTGCTGGCATCTAAGCATCTCAAGAACCGATTCACTCACCTTGGGTAGAAGCTGTGGCAGAAGTGGCTGCGCAAAGCAACAAAACAGCCAGAACCAACATTGTGCGTCCTCCTCTCCCTGCAGCCAGGTGATCCAAGCCCAAAAAGCCGCCGAAGTGGCACCAATGAAAAGGCCAAAAAGAAAACGCACAGCGAGCCCGAGCCTCTTGTGTCCTGCTTTATCTGAGGGGAGGGCAGACTCCAAACTCCACGCTCAAGTACTAAGTACGAGATAACCCGGAAATCATTAACCAGGGCAGCACAGATTTGACAGGAACTGCTGCTGTCTATAGATGCGCATGCAGCCAGGTGGGTCATTTTTTGAAAAAATACACCGAGGCCGCGTGATCGATTAATTTAGTCCAATCACGTAGCTTAATCGGATTGATTCTCCTCGTCATAAGAGTGAGATCACAAATCATATTTTTTTTTCTTGTGGCTTTAAAGCACAGAACACATTTTCGAAAGCTGAACTAAGATTGCGTAGAGTTATCAAAATCTAATTTATGATGGTTGTAGTTACCAGGAGCTGATATGCAAAAGTCTTCATGCCAGACGCCTTTCACCTAATTTCCCCCCCGGAGATGAACAGTCGGCACTTTGTCATGTTACGTTTGCAGGAAGTGGGAAGTCCTGCCAGAGAAACCAGCTCGAATTACCAGCTTTCCCACTCTAGAGGTGTCAAGTCTTTAGGTTGACCCGTTTTTGCCTTCTGCAATATTTGCGTAGAGTCTCAAACACTTTGAGTCACACGTTTAAATTATGTGTTGATCTGCATTTTTGTTTATTTTTGAGCTTCCGCGCAGTCGAAGGCGTAATGTGAAATATGTAAATTGTTTATTAGATGTGTTTTGCTATTTATATTTTATATACAGATTATATTTGTATCACTATTTTAGTTTTTATGGCAGGAATTACACTGGTCAGCCAGCAGATGTCAGTGTTTGCCTGTTGTTCTGCTATCTTTCTCTGCCATGAGTTTACAGTTCCTCTAAGTCAGAGGTCTTCAACTCCAGGCCTGGTGGCCGGTTGTCCTGCAAGTTTTAAACGTGTCTCTGCTTCAACACACCTGAGTGAAATACTCAGCTCTGGAGAGCCTGAAGCGCTCTGAGGCGTTCCTTTCATACCTCTGTAGCTCTGGTTAATCTGATGAATGACTGTGTGTACAGCTATTACTAAGAGCGAATGTCAGTGCCAGTGAAAAGTATTATTACATCAGTTTGAATAAGCGTGCTATTATTCAGTTTAAAGGTAAGAAAAGAAGAAGAGATTACAAGAGCGTCAGGCCAAAGGCCAAAGCTTACGTTTCAATCAATTCCCTGATAGCACAAAAAAGCAGATAAGCTTTATTTACATTATCTCAACTGAAGACTGTGAGTTCATGTAAAAAAATAAAAATAAAAATCAGTGCAGTTACATTTCCTAAACAGGTTAAATAAAAATAGCGGTTTGGCTGGTCTGAAGTTTCCCACCTCAGACCAGCCTTCAACCACTTCCTCTCTGTCACATAAATGGCTGCAGATCAGAGAAACAGAAAAGCAGAGGGAGCATGCAGTGCTCTCTCTTCTGAGCCATATTTTTTTTTTAAATCCTTAAAAGTAACAGTTTTTTATATTTAATCTTTCCCCTGCAATGTTCATATTTTATAATTAATTTTCTTATACCAAACAGATATTGTATCATTTTAATTTGAGGATCTAGCTTTGCTTAACTCCCATAAGACCAATATGTCATTTGTTGTTAGAAGAGAAGGATAACAATACTGAAAGTGGCAGAAATACTCGTTTCAAACACTAGGTGGGAGGAGAGAGTAATGCTTCACACTCATTAACAGAATAAGAAAAACAGCTCATTTGTTAAACATACTAAGAAAATGCAAGTCATCCTGTTTGTTACTATTTTTGTTTCTAGAAATGACTATAAAAGGGTTGAAATCACAACATAGTCATGTATAAAAATGGCTGAAATCCAGGCAATACAGCCTGTTGTGAAACTCTGGCAAAACCTGAAAGTTTATGTCCATATATTCTCTCCATCTAAGGTGGATGGAGAAGATCTGGAGCAATTTCCAAAAAAAAAATAAATAAATGTACACAAAAATATCAGTAATTGTAAAGCTAGAAAAAATGATATATCCTTTTCTTCCACTGTACTACTTTATATCGCTGTGTACAATCCAAATAATTTATCCCAGTTGGCTTGGCCTAATCTCATGCCATGTTTTGGTTTGGTTTTTAGGTATCCTGTTTTGCTCTTGGTATTGTTTTGGTCAAAAGGATTTAAAAGCTGTTCTTTTCCAGCTTCCTGTCTGCATCCCAGTCCCCCTCACTAACAAAAAATCTCAACAAAACTAAACCCAGAAAACGTACAAGGTGACATTTATTCAGATATTTGCACATTTACATATTTTACAATGTAAAGTCACTGGAAATAGAAAATGCACCATCTTTCAAATGACATTAATGAAAGGGACTGTCCAACCCTTAAAGGGTAATAACTGTTATGATAGTGAGAAACATACATCAGAAATTGTATTTTTGTATTCAAGTCAAAACACAGAATTTTACAGCCAAAACTAAGAATCTTAGCAGTTTTATTTCCGTCAACATCTTAGAGTTGAATGAGGAAGAATTTATTTGTTTTCCGAGAAGACGTTTGATATTTACAAGAACAAACATAGGAAACAAAAAAAAAAAAAAAAAAACAGATTCTAAGCAGGGATCACAAATATGGCACTAGATGGTGAGAAATAATGTAATTAGCAAACAGACAATCAGAAGCTTTTACCGAAAAAAAAAAAAATCAATATTTTTAAAAAACATTTCTGGTTTATTAAAGTATCTACATGAAATCCAGTGAACCGAATAAACAAATGTTTAGAAATGACAGTCATTTCAAAGCAGAGGGAAGATTTCCAATAAACCTGCTCCTGGAGCCTGAAAGGACTTTTTTTTTTTTTTACATGCAAACACAGAAACAACTGTATCCCGGCTCAGTCTGATTTCAATACTCTCCTCAACCAAAACTGCTGGTGGAAAAGCTGGAGAGTTTTATGAGCCAGCCGTAAATCGCATCTGCATGCTGTTAAAGGGGGAAAAGGGAATCAGCATGCAGTTAATTATGGCACTTGAGAAATTACTTTAAAAACATCCGGCTGAAGTAGGCGATGTCAAAGGAGCGGTAATAAGCCATCATCTCTATCACAATTAGTTTGATTTCATCAGTGGAAATGCGTAATTCGTATTAATAAGTGAAAGAAAATAAAACTCACAAACACGAGGTGCGAACACCTCCGGTCGTTCTTTCCCCAATTAAGAAAAGATGAACAAAACCAAAACGCTGAAATTAACTTCCATCACTGTTTCATGATGATTAAAGTGCTTCGAGCTGAATTTGGATTGCACACTGCATCCATGCATTTGGGACCTTTTCTGTCACTGATGAGCTTTTTAAACTTTACACAGCCTCCCATAATCGGTGACGTGAAGCTGTAAAATCCCACAATCACTAAAGTTACAGTAGTTTAGAGCAGAGTCCGTTAAACGCTGGGCAAAGTGCCGACCAGCCGGGTCAAGTGTGATGATTCAATAAACACCGTGAAATACTAAATCAAATACATTTAGGCGAGCCAGTGATCCATCAGAAGGCAAACGGCATGCGGTGCATTTCCGGAACTTCTTTCGTCTTTGCGCGCAATCCTCCCAATGCAGCAGCTGCAAGCTGCAGCTGTAAAAACTCATTTTCAACCTCACTTTAGTTCCTGTGTGCACAAATCATCTCCCTCCTCATCTCCTCCATGCAATCCTTTTACTTTTAGAGCTACTTGTACGGGGATGAATTAGACTGTTTTTGTGACGCTCTGCATCAGAGCTCTGAACAGATTTCGGAAAGAGCATTTCATCTAAAACGACTCGTATCAGTTTGTAATGAACTATTTACATGAGACTGGTGGAATCTTGGCTGACAGTGTCCAAACTTCAGTCCTGCAGAGGAAAGACAAAACAAAACTGTCAGTCCAAACACGCAGGGCGGAAAGGGAAAAATCTAGAGAATACAATGCAAGGAGAGAGATTTAATCTCTCAGTGCTTACCTGATGCATCCCTCCTGCCGCTGTGTGTAGGTCTTAGGTGAACAGACTGCACACAAACAGAAGCCAGAGTTAAAAGAACAATGCCTCCCTAGGTTTGCAAATAACAGAACAGCACAAAGCAATACATAATTACAAAGCTTAGGTAAAACCCTTCCTGATTTTTTCTTCTTTAAAAAAGAAAAGTCTAAAAAACAAAACAAAAAAAAAGTTACATATAGACCTTATTTAATGCAGCAAAAATGTTTGATTTTTTTTCACGCAAACATACGAATTTAAATGGTAAACGGACTGAACTTATATAATCTGATAATTTTTTTGACCACTCAAACACTTTACACTAGAGTCACATTCACCCATTCGCACTCACAAACGCTCACACATTTATACACTGATACACAGTGTATAAATGTGTAGGCAATTTAGGGTTAAGTGCCTTGCCCAGGGGCACATTGACATGTGGCAGGAGGAAGCTGGAATCAAACCTACAACCTTCCAATCGCAAGACGACAACTCTATCCATAGAGCCACAGTCGCTGTTTGGGGACAAACTCCTTCCAAGTGTACCTTACTGATCCTCTTTCTTCCTGGCATTTGCAGTTTTGTCAACACAAAGTAATTCAAGAGCTGGTGAAAATCTGGTCCTGTTTAAGACTGGCTGAGGTCTATAATTAAGAGGATTATTTTTTATGACTTTTTGAGACCTCGCAGAAACCCAGTAAGTATGTTTGGTGTGAAACAGCTGGCCCGTTCTCTCACCCCACTCTTCAAAATCGCGACGGGAAAGCCAAGAGGACGTGCCAATAAAGTGCAGGCGCATTTGAGACGTTTGCTCTGCGTGAATGAGAAGCATATGATGTACATGCCATGATCTGTGCCTAAATGAGTTAAAAACAGCTGGAACCGTGACCTGCAAAGCTGGATGGGAAACAATGTTTATCTCGTCACCAAGAACAATGAGAAGGATGATAATAGCACCAAAGTTGAGGTTAATTTTAAGGCTTATTTTCTCCAAAGGTGCCAATATTTAAGGAGCGCTATGGAACCATTTGGCAGCTCAGAGTCCTGTGGCTGAAACTCACGTCCCACGTTTTTTGTAACAAACTATTGTCACTTACCAGCTTTCTCTCACAGCTTCAATGTCGCTCACAAGATTCTGTGCCAAACAGATCCCAAATATCTAAGAACAGACACAAACAGACCAGATTAGAATGATATTAAACACAGGAACACATCAGATGTAAGATGTTTTTTTTTTTTTTTCCCCACACACTTCCCCACCTGCAGTAATGCGATTCCGATGAAGATGCCCGCCACCACGGTCAGGTTGTCTTGAAGCCACCTCTCAAACTGTGGGACGCAGCCTTTGATGTAAATGAAGTTTCTCTGCTCTGAGTCCTAAAAGAAAACAAAAAAAAAACAGACACATTCATGAGCTAAACCACGAATTATTCTGATTCTTATTCCTTGCAGAAACTCTGTTGGGTCTGCATGTTCTTTTGTAATCCTTAACGGCACGGTTACCTTTGACGGGAGCACATGAGCTGTATTTTGATCTCTTGTTCTCCCTTCTGAGTGAAATCCCTCTAATATTCCTCACTTGTGAACAATAACTCGGCTCACTGTTTTCCTGTTCTGAGTCTTGCTAAAACTGCCCAACTGCAGCTCAAATGCAAGGCCAGGAAAACAAACAGAGCCTTCCCCTTACATTTTGCTGCTGTGGAGAATAGCCAAAGCTAATGACGTGGGGGGAGGGTGGCGGGCGGCTCAATTTGCATTGCATCGCATTGCTGCCGTGTGAGTAATACCACGCGCCGCCCTGAGTACTGATGGAGAGCCAGCTGCTTCGTTCTGAAGACGGAGGAGTTTGGAAGCGAAATGAAAGAGGATTATTGTGACTAGGGTGGAGCTGCCGATGAGCTCACGCAGCTTTGGGCCAAAGAACCGAGAGCCGTTCGCACTCTGCCCTTTACGCTCTCATTGCCACAATAGCTTTCTGGATGAAGATCTCACAGTAGTTTGTACAGTTAAGAATTATAAGCTTGGAGGATTTAGATTTAAAATACATTTTCATTTGAATCAACAAGGTCTGCTAGGGAATGAGAGAGAGGCGGTCCCCAAAGAGAATGAAACCAGTAAAAAGCGTTTTAAAAAGTAATTGCCTTTTTTGTTTTTAGACTTTTATACTCTTTCAAATAATCCGTGAAAAACAACATGGCGAACCGTGCTTCCACCTGATGGATGATGAGCTTTAGCTCCCTCCGCCTTTTGTTTTTACCAGATTCACTCCCAAACTGTAATATTACAGCCTTGGACAACTTGGACTCGCCTGTAGAGTTCAGAGTTTGTGTTTACAACTCACCGACTTTGCACGGATGTCATATCCACACTGCGTGTTAATGACGTCCTCCTGTGAAAAAAGGAAATGGCTTACAGCTTAACTTAATTAATCATACTGCTGCAATTTGAATGGAAATAGAGAAAACACGTTGATTTTGGGAAAATGTATCTGTTTAATTGATTATGCTTATGAAAATTGGATTTATTATTATATAAAAAAGCGAGTAAATTCAGGTAGGTGGAAAAAACCCCCACAAAAACAAGAAGTGTAAAAATCCCTTTTAATGCTTGTAGGCATCATTTTTTATATCAGTTATCATTAAGATGTCCAGCACTTATTTAGGCTGTTGTTAAAAGGATATCGTTTGTGCTCCAATTTAAAGCTTTGATTATTAAAAAACATAGAGAAACTTTAAAATGTTAAATTTACTTGCATATTTCTCTCTTTACAGCTGATATGGATAAAAACTATTTCAGTTTTTCTGATGTTTCTAACAGTTTCAAGCCAGTAAAATCCAAGCTTTTAAACTCTAAAAACTATAAATGACGCAAACTACAGGTTATTCACAAAAAAAAAAAAACATGACTTGGCCATAGGCCTGTAACTTCAAATAGTTCATGGTATTAAAATGTCAATTTGAGACTATCCACTTAGAGGTAAAGAGCAATAACAATTAGAACATGACTTATTAAATCAGACTTTAACATCTCAACTCAAGTGTTGAATCGTGTTTAGAATTATGTTTTTATTGGGAAAGAAAGAAAGAAAATATTTTGATTTATATTTTACAGGACTGCGACTTAAAGGTGTGTTTTTTGGGTCCAATACAGTTGTCACCACAGTAAGAGTTATTCGGTTATCTGCAATTTTCCACATTGCTGCTAGATGTCACTGCATCCTTCAAACTCAATTTCTGAATGATTTAACAACTTTTTTTTCCAGTGGAGCTAAAACATGATCCGTAGTAGCCTTTTTCTTACCATCACAGTTTTATCAAAACCATTAGAACAAACAAAGCTCATTTTGGGACAATGTGACAGAAATATTAATCAAAACACGTTTCAAATGTATAAATCATATCACTAAAAATGACCGAGTCTAGCCGTCAGTCTGAGTATCACTCCAGGAAACTTATTGCTGAATATATCCATGATGCTTTTCTAAAGCACCGCCTTGCCGGGACAGCAGGTCCTGCAGCCACTTTCATTAAAAAGAGTGCTTTGCTGCAATATTTTGCTGTCAAGGCTGTGCTTACCGAGCAACTGTAGGAGAGTTTTTCTGTCCAAATGAAAACAAACTATAAAAAAAATAAAAATCCTTGGAAAAGGTCTCCTCCCTTCTTCTCTCAGACTTTCCTGTATGCTGAGTCTGAGGGAAATAAACATTGACGCTTTAACTTCCTTTTGGAAGATCCCCATCACAGCTGACACCGTCAGGCAGCTTTCTGTCATCTGGAAAACTTTTACAACATGGTCTCCACTACTGACTATGTTTCCTACTTCATCTAAACTCTTAAGAGAAGAATCAACATACTGTGCTCATTGCTATGTGTTACTAACGAGACTAAGGAATGCTTATAAAAAATACATACAGCTGGATCTTTGGTGCAACAGGAAAAGGGCACTCCACATTTCTCACGACTCGGGTTGGAATCAGTGCAGTTGAAGTAGATGTTCAAATTCCAGTCATCGGCTCCAAAAGCTCCACAGCACTCCCACTGCAAGGTCAGAGAGACGTAAACAAAGCTTGATGTGAATGCCAAAAAGTCCCACATCACTGATCAACACAGGGTCAAGTAGTATCCGGGAGAAATCAGAGAAGGGATTGGAAAAAAAAAAAGCTAGCGCTCACATATTCCTGTGTGAAGTCAATCAGGTTTTGAAGATCAATGTCATCCCTGTAAGCTCGAATGTTGTTGTTAATGAAAAAGTTGAGCTGATTCTTTATCCAGTCCTTGAAAACGAAGGCCAAAACTCCTGCGGTCAGCTCCAGAAAGAAGATGATGCCCAGGAACACTGAGAACTAAAATGCAAAAACAGTCACCGTTTCAAGATCAAGATAAGCGGAAAGTAAAAGTGGAACGAAATCTCTGAACAAGCCCGGAGGCAACATACAAACTTGAGAAGAAAGGAGTTCTCCCGGAGCGCTCCAATGCAGCCAGCGAAACCGAGGATGAACATCACTCCCCCGACCACGAGAAAGAGCCACACCGGGTCGAAACCCCCCAGGTCAGTGATGGATGAGATGTTGGAGAGAACACCCTGGGGAGGAAGCACAACTTCATAAGCATCAGTGATTCACTTTTAGCTGTAATTTTGGTCTGTTTGAAGGCAACACTTTCTCCCAAACTTGTAGCATGTAACTTCCACTGAAGCAGAGGATCATGATCCTGAAAGAGGAGATTATAGTAACAATATATTTAAGGTTATGTCAAACAGTTTCACTAACAAAAATGAAAAAAAAAATCAATTAGGCTAATATAATTGCAAACTTACTATCAGATAAATGATCTACTTAGAGATAAACAACATTAAATGTCTTTAACAAACAGGAAACAAGCCCAGCAAAGACGGGTTTGTCGTCCTTCTGTTAACGAAGGTTTTAGCTGACTACTCCAAAGGAATCAAGTTTTTTTGGATTTAAAATACAATTCGTGTTTGTCAGCATACGATACTTTTGGTGTTTTTCACAGATCCAGACAAGAAGGCAGAATTGTCACAGCCTGTAAGAAACAAAGTACCCACTGATCCAGCCCAACATCGGGTTTTTGCTAACGTAAAGTGACAAACTCCTTCACATGACAACAATGCGTTCTTTATGGACAAGTATTAACGGTACATTCATAAATGTTCTTCGCATAAAGTGTGGAAACGGCTGAGCTGAGCGCTCAGAGTCCCACTGTAACCTTAGTACAGAGCAATGAATCAGTCTGTGAAATGAATCAGATCAGATCCTCTCATTGTTCTTCAGGATGTCTCGCAGGAAAACGACATTCCTTCCTCATTCAGTAAGGCCACGTTCACATTCCACCCAGACATTCGGATACAAGTGAGAAATTAAAGAAAAACAATCTGCTGATTATTTGCAGATGTTGCCGGGTGTGAAGACTTGTATGATTAGCTGCTGCCACTTCTGCCTCCTAAATATGTAACACACCCACCTTTTCGCTCCAAGCCCACAAGCCGATGCCAAGGAAGGCTATTCCCAGGAACTGAAAGAGAGGGGAGACCGGAGAACGGAGGGGTTACTTAGTGTTGACTACAACATGTAGACATCACACAGGAGCACACGGAAAGAGAACACAGACAGACGTTTTCTGGCTCTGGTCCACAGCTAAATATTTCCCGATCCCAGTCTGCAGAATCAACAGGAAGCTCCCACATCAGGAAGCATCTAAACTGGTTTATGACGTGTTGATGTAGGAAAACTTCCTGCCTAAGGTGCAGAAATTCAAGGATTTGAAAGCTGGGATCAGAGAATTTTTAACATGATTTGGTGTATTAAGATGTATCTCATGGTAATGCCATGTAATTAAGCATATTATCACATTCATGGCATTAAATTTTAACACTGAATGGCAATTGTTGTCTACTAAAATATCGGTGGTCTCCCTCACGGACCTGTTGCCCTTTTTACCTGATTTCTGTTAAGGGGGAGAATGGACGGGTGGATTATTTTGAATAACTTCAAGACGTATTTATTGTTGAGGGCGATGGCGACTGCCTGCTGATGGTCGTTTCTGTCAGTCTGCCGAAAGGGAAACTGTGGCTATAATGCAGCTGTTGCCACCATTTGTGTGTGAATGTGTGTGTGTGTGAATGGGTTAATTGTCTGAAAGTGCTTTGGAGTCCTCTGACTTTACAAAGTGCTGTAGAAATGCAGGCCATTTACCATATGTGGAGTTAATCACTGACAAGCTCCTTTGTTTACACTGTGTCTGGTTTTATGTTATCCAAGAGAGCCTAAATATACAATTCCAGACGTTGTTATCAACATATCAAGCCAACATTAATTATCAAGGTTTTATGGGTTTTTATAGGCCTGAACATGATTTTTGTCTAGGCTCAAGAACATGGATGGTGATAATAATTGTGTGCCATCTTGGCCAGGTCTCCTCAAAAAATTGATGCTAGTCGGAAGTGACTCATTGTTTAAACTACGTTTAAATTTTCTACCTAAACTACACTGTCCCAGGGCTTTTGTCCAGCTGCTATTTATCTTTTTTTCTGAACATAAAGTTCTCCATATAGCAGGTCAAGCATATTTTTACAAGACTGTGTTTAAAAAAATTGCAGCACTGTCCAATGTTGTACCTGAAATGAAGCTGGACCAATCAAAAGGCTGATACAGACTTTCAATTTTCTTTTAGGTCTGACCTGGCTACTGATTTCTTCAGATAGCAATTTATTATTGCATCAATAAAGCATTTTTGAATTTGATTGAAAAAATACTACAAGATATAAAAGAGCAAAACCAAGGAGGAATACCCAGATGGTGAAGCATTATAAAATTAGCAGCAGATTCCCAGATCATCAATTTTAATGAAGAGTTTACTCAAGATTCATAAATCCACCTCAAAATAAGGTAATTAGAAACAGTTTTTCTAAAAAAAAAAAAAAAAAAATTCTAACAGAAAAAAAACTCTTTATACTTCAAAGTGATAATTTTAGTGGATTTATTTATCTTGGAGTGGGATTTGTGATAACATGTAAAGTCTGTTGGACACTTTTCGATCAGTGTGTGAATTTAGGTCAACAAACGCTCTGGAAAAAGAAACAGGCCACATCTGCCTTAACTCAGGGTTAAGATAGGTCAAACCGTAAAAACATAGATATGATTTGCATTAAGCTGCATTTTCTTGACTTATTTCTATCACTAAAAAATGGCATCACTCTTCTCTGTGAGCTTTGGTATCTCAGCCACTAAAACTATAAATCAGGTTCCAGACCTGATCACCTGGTGCATGATACATAAAATATGGCTATTGCAATATTCCACAGACAGATATTGCAACGCCTACTGTGAATTGTTGCAGTTGTAGTCAGAATGACTACACCCCTTAACATACAGCCAAAATCTCAATGCAAATATTTACGTCTAAGCACACATAGTACATTAGAATGGCCTACTCAAAGTCCAGACCTTAATTCAGTTGAGAATCTGTGGTTTATAAAACCTGTGAAACTGTTCACAGAGATTTCATCCTCTCTGACTGAGCTTGAGTTGTTTTGCAAAGAAGACTGGTAAATATATATATATATATATATATATATATATATATATATATATATATATATATATATATAATCAGCAGATGTGCATAGCTGGTAGAGATATCCCTCACAGATCTGCAGTTGTAACAGCTGCAATAGGTGATCTCTTAGGCAAAAGACAAATGCAGGCCATATTTTTTTATCTTTAAGACAGCACACACTCAACAAATTCATATTTATGAAATAATTAGAAACAATAAATACACCTGGAAAACTGTCTTAAGTTTTTAGGTAAGCTTTGTACATAGACGCTCGTTTGATAGAACCAACTGTTTCATCTAAAGGGGAAATATTGTCATGTTGAACCCAGTTCTTATCTATCTTGTCAGTAAATGCCCTTTCTGATCAACACATCTCAATAAAGCCAGTATTATTTCAAACATAACACCACTAAGTAAGGTGATGTTTGACCCTGGAGGCCCACGGCGAAGTGTTGCATGATGTGTTTGTTTTCATTCGTGAGAGCTCCACGCTGCTGCACAGCACGTCCAGAGGCGTTGACAGGTCTGAGCGCACTTTTCCCTGCACAAACATTATCTTTGCGGCCGCAATCAAACAAAAGTGAAGGCGTGCTGATGGGTGACAAAGGGAGCAAGTGCGCGAGAAAAAAACCTGTCCTATCCAACAGCTCGTCAACACAACGCCGAGAGCCGCGAGAGACACAGTGCATTTAGAGAGAAGGTCTGGGCAGCAAACACGGGACTCACCCAGAATATGATGTTGAATCCAAAAATGAAATACTTGATGCAGCAGCTCACTTCCTGAGCTTTGAAATGCTTCCCTGACATCATCTGGACGGCTTCGGTTTCAGAGTCTCGTCCGCAACGCTGGAAGGATTCGCATCGACGCTTCTCTGGTGTTTGACAACAACCTGGTGGCTCGGGTGGAAACACCCTTTAATGATTTTAATGGCTCCAAATTTCAGCGGCTCATTGGAAGCATCATTCTGCGTCTCCGCGGAGAAAAGGCGCAGATGGAGCTGCGGAGGGCGGTCGGTCAGTCTGTCAAGGGTCCAAACATACCCACTCAGGACACACAAAGAGGACAGCTTGAGTGAGTCCACTGTGAGAGCCTGGTTAGAGATGGTGGTCCCCCAGCTGACCCGTAGTTCAGACCAAAGACATAGCGGTTGTCATCTGAGGGGCATTTCTGGGAGCCAATCAGATTGTGCTGGTGCTTGAGAGGGCGGGACTTCCTCTTGGGCCCAAGGTCTAATGTGGGATATCGCAAATACGTATTCATGTCTATGAATATTGTTCCCAAATGTCTTATTTTTGTTACATTTTGTTAATTTACTTGAACTACATAATAATAATAATAATAATAATAATAATAATAATGATAAATCATCATCATCATATAGCTATCTTTTTGTCACACTTAAATGTTTCAAATTATCAAACCATAATTGTATAATAGTAATAATTGTAGTAGTAATAACAATATTATTATTATTATTATTATTACTACAACAACTAATAATAATGACTATTATTATTATTACAGATATGTTCTGCATCACCAGTAATTATATTAATATATATAATTGTATTATTATTAATAATTTAATAATTATTAGTAATAATACTTATAATTATTGATAGTGACTATTATTATCAATAGTAGTAGTAGTAGTAGTAGTATTGTTGTTGTTAATAAAAATATAACTTGGGCTATTACTTCAAGCTGTGACGTTATTTTTAACAAAGAACACACTGTCCTACAAAGATGGATTGTAATTTTAAACTGAAAATCATATGACGCACAGTAAATCTTCTAGGATGTTTTTTTTTTTACATTTATAAAGTGGATCTGTGCTTTTTCTTTGACAGGAATACGGAATTTAGGTCCTTTATTCCATCTGAGCTCATCGTTTTCTGTTTTAGTGTTATACTACGGTAAGCAACTTATTATTGTACGGTAATAGAAAGTAGATTCATTAAAACCTTTACAGTGTAGGTTGTAAGAATCCTGAGGCTGTAATGATTCACTGAATAATAAGCCGATTGTACGAGTTTCGAACACGTAGCAACGCCGCCGTCTAGTGGCAGCTTCTGTTATCTGCATCTCAGTTAAGCCGTTAATCTCTTATTGAAATCATAAATGTGAGTTTTGGACAGTTGTTTTTACAAACCCCACGCAGTCCTTAGTCCTTCCAGAACTGTAGAAGTCAATATCAAGCCGAGAACGAGAACCCAATGTAGAACCTTCAGGTACACCAAAATTATTTGCCACCGTTTCAGAAACATTTAACTGTCGTAAGTAGAGAATAGAGTTGTTAACCTGACTTACAAAGGTGTCAAAAGGCTCGTCTCAATTACACTAAAATAAGCCACAATGCAACTTATTTACATTTACCATAATATTCAAACTGTATGAGTCAGCAGTTGGACAATAAACACAACAGTAGCCATGTTCAAAATTTGCTTCGTTTATTACAGAAAATATCAAAACTCTAATCTGCTACAAATGTTTGTGTACAAAACAGGATAATTTATGAAAATAAATATTTCTGTGCAACTTATCTGTATTAAGAATGCAAGTGGAGAAACACTGAGATTCATACAGATTTGAGCCAATAACAATCCTTCCTTATTGTCAAGCATCACAATGCAGAAAGCAGCATTTAAAGCCCTGCTTTCTTTACACTGGCTGCTTAATGTGTGATGCCGATTCGCTTCTTATGGCATGAGTGTTTTCACTTTCACTGCAGGACTCAATGAACTCATCACTTTCAGCCACCTGTATTATTCAGCGTGTTGTGCATTACACTGCAGGTACTATCGGTATCTCTTCACGTCATCAATCCTCCCTAAGGTTTCTCTCAAAAACAAAGTCTAGCAGAACAAAAAGCAGAAACACTGTAAAATGGAAATTGAAACGACAAATAGCTCAACAACAAATTATTTTCTGAAAAAAATATTGTCTCAGAATCTTTTTTGTCGGGTTTTTGAAAATTGTAACCCTTCATCGACCTTTTATGATTGCACAACTTATTTTGACATCTTTAGTTGCTCAAAATCTTTGCATGCAGTTTGAGTGGAAAAGTCAAACAGTGTGAGGCGTTGACACTCAAACAAATATTTGAGAAGAAAAACCGTAAACAGTTCTTATCCTTTGGGATTGGCATTTGATTTAGAAACATCAAAAATACATCCCTCTATTTCATACATTGGCATTTTTTTTCAATAATGACTCCTACATAGTTTTGGTATAATGGATAAAGTAAAAAAAAAAAAAAAAAAAAGTTGTTCCTCTCTACAAACGTGCTCAAACTTACAGAAACAATGCACATTCACTTGCAATTACTATTCCATTTTATGTATCTTAATATCTTGGCTGAAATGTCTTTGCACAATTTTATATTACCTTAGCCTTGAGGAGTAGCCACTATATGAAATATCTTAATTTGAAATGAAGTATAATAAACCTGGTTAACTCTAAAATACTAACATTACAAGACTAATTTTTGAGGAAAATAGTTTAGAAACCATGTTCCGATATAAAAATCTAACTATTTCTGTTTCTTGACAATATACTGTGTTCACCACAATTAAAGGTACCAACTTCTATAAGAATAAAGGAAACACATGTTCTTTGGAAAATAACTGAGTATTGCATTGATATTTTGCAAAATATAGCAAAATTACTATCAGGGTAGCATGCTTGAAGAAAGGAACACATCTAAAGGCTAAAAAGAGGCCTAAGGCTTGATGTTAATTATGTTCTTGTTGGGAACCAGCTTATAATTTCAGAGTCTTCTGTGACTGGCTTGGTTTTATAATAGTTACATGTGGTGAAATTACTGTTACTAAACCTGGCACCGACGAGTTGCTATATTAATAATTATTGAGGCAGCATAACGCTTAATACTGAGGTCTTCCAAAGTTTAGAAAATCTACAGATAGTTAACTGCAACACTATCACTCTGAGATGGTTACACGACGTCTCATGCAAAGCCTGAGTATAGGTGTAGAACACTATAAAGGTTTGTTGGCTTTGATATGTTATTTAAGGAGATACCCTGCAGCATATTTCACAAACTAATGACATCAAAGTTGCATAAATCCCTGCTCTGTCAGGATTCAAAGAGGATTCCAGAGCAGGAAAAAGTTTATACTCTTTGAACAAGTGCATCGCATCTACCGGTCAAATCAAAGAGAACACGATGCGGGGCAACACGACTCGCAGACGGACTGCCGTATCATGCTGGTGTTAAAACTGTAGAGCTGAGTACTTCTAAGGCCACCTTAAGTCACCTTGATGGACGATTTCTTGTGGACGCAGAGTAACGAAACATACGGCACGCCGATGAAGGCCCACTTCTCGTTGGGCCAGAACATGATGACCGGGCCTTGCTCCGGCGCCTCAGTCGCCACGTGGAAGTAGGCGAAGCAGACGCAGCCTAAGTAGGAGGCCAGACAGATGAGGATGTGCCTGAGAGAGCAGGAGCAGTACCAGTAAGGCAATGCTATGTTCAACAATGCATTTTTCTTTACAGTCTAACATTCTGACATTCTTAAAGGACCTTGAAAAGGCAAGCAGCTCAATTCGTCTCACTGTGATAAACTACTGCAAGACTGAACTGAAAGGAAAATCCTAGACGGCTTTAAATGTTTCCTTTTCATTTATTTGCTTTACAAGTCGAAAGCCGAAATATCTGGTGTATTGATACTCCAAAATAAAATCCACTGCAAAATAAATTGCCTGTGGTATGTCTGTATGGGTTTTGAATAGAAGCATATCAACAAACTGACTTTTTTCTTCTTTGTATAACAACTCGAGCTTAGATTGGATCAAGACCATCCGTCACCACAAATTCTCAGTTGAATTTGAGTCTTAACTTTGATGAGGCCATTCTGTCACATTAACATGGTTTGATCTAAACTGTTGTTGATCCGAATTTTTAGCTACTTGCATCTTCTCATCAAAAAGGCAACCCCCAGAGAACCACCAGGTTTTACAATTGGGATGGTGTGTTCAGGCTGATGTGCGATTAGTCTTTAAATTTTTGATTAACTTTGATTTTCCAGATAATAAACAGCATGCGTTCTCCGACTTGACTCTGAGCTCACCAAGCACAGTGTAAGTAGGGAAAGTTGACCGACGACCACATTTCACAGAATATCCTGTCGCTGATCCAGCAGAGCAGAGCCAGCGCCCACCAGATCCCAGAAATCAGCCCGAGCTTGAACACTCGCAAGTTTTCACACCTGCAATGAGAGTGAGATGAGAAATGTGTGTGACGCTGAACACACACGCAAGGTATGTTTCAGTCTCAGAGAATAAAAGTGTGTGCGAAACTTGTCCGAGAAAACCTGCAAATCTAAAATAAAATGGCTAAAAATAACGTCAATGGGCAGCAATGGCCCAGTCAGTCGCTTCAGAATTAATGCAGATACTTTTTCATACAACTACAGAGCAAGTCATTTTTCCATTGCAGTTTAACAATTACATCTAATGCCACAATTATCAGAGTCTGTCACTATAAGTGTTGATAACTATTTTTGATTTAATATCTAACAAATCTATAAATCATTTATCTGTGTGAAAAATTAAATTATGCATTTTGTAAAAAATCTAGAGTTTTGGGTTCACTCACTTTCCATAAACCTTTCCATTTTGATTCAACTGTTATAGAAATAAGTAATAAGTAAGAAATAAATACATGGGCCATGGGATGTATTGTGTGTGTGTGTTTTTTTTTTTTTGTTTTTTTTTTTTCTTGAGGTTATATTTAAATTACTCTTACAGACCATATTATTCACGTATCAAAACCATAGAGGGTGCACTCTGGTATGACTGTGACTTCATGGTGAAAAAAATATTCCACTGTGTGTCTAATAAGAAGGTTCTTTTTCTTAAATAGTCCCTGATGTTGCCACATGTGGGTGTTTAAGAGGGAAAGTTGTATGTAATCCCCACGTAAATAAACATCGCCTGACCTACAAAGACGTGCTAATCCAGAGTGCCACTGATTAGCTATTCTTAGCGTTGTCCTCCTTAGAAATCCTTGTGACACTGAGGCAGAGACGTGCAGGCCTGACTGTGACAGAGCTGTTCTGATGACGGCAGCAGTGCGCTGGCGGAGACAATGTTTCAGCTTCTCTTCTGGTGGAGTCGCACCGTTTCACTGGTGCCTTATTTGGTGCCATTGTTTTAAGGAATGAGGTGTCAAACAGGACTTGAAACATGGTTTTAGTTTTTAACCTTTGTTCACATCGAGGCTTATTGTGCACACTGACATAATTGTAGCGCCAGCTGTGGGTTTGGTTGAGCAGATTACAAGAGTTTTATTGTTCTGGTTGGGAGTTTATGTCCATGTTGGTGTATGTGGTGCTGGGGATGTTCTTTAAGGGCTAACGGGTCCTTGTTTACCCAAAGCATTGTCCCATTTTCAGCACAAGATGCCTCTTGTTCTTAGTGCAAGAGGGAGGATCAGCTCCTCTAAATATGAACCCATAGTTCTGAACCAGAAATTACTCACTAGGTATTTCTGGTCAAGTTTCTTGTGCAAATGTCTTAGTGCACTTTAAAAAAAAGCCAAAGCTAACTTATAAGCAACTTTTCAGCAAGACATAGTAGCCTGTTTTAGTAAATAATTCCTTAATATTGATCAAAATTTACCGGCAGAATATTTCACTTATAGGATGGGAAAATTTATTGTAATAAGTTAAATAATCTGCCAGTAGAACTAGTACTTTAAAAAAATCAATATTAAGGAATTGTTTACTTATAGGGAGAGTATTATGTAAAATGAACTTTTTTCATCATAATATTATGTTATTCCCTCATCAAAAACATACCTGGAGTGTTGCCTTAATACTTTCATGCATGTTTGAGAAATCTTTTAATTTGCTATGGCAACTATTCAACTGTCCAAAACACCTGGTTGGACCAAGTGCCACCTTCAAGGCAAAGCTCCTCCTTAAAGCTGCAGTTTCTGAGCTAATTCTCAGTGTAACGCTCATAAAAACATTGTTAAAGGGTTAATAGAGAAGCGATGTTGTGATAATTTCCTGAAGGCAGAGTTTCAGAAAGAGCAAGAGATTTTAAAGAGACAGAGGCCAAATTTCAAGGCATTAAAATCAAGAAGTAAAATTGCTTTTATATCATTTAAATAAGTGATATTTGATATTTATAGCATTTTTATAACAACTAAAGGTAACAAAGTTATTGATTATGTTATAAAAATGACCCTATTTGCCTTGAAAAGCAAATGTTTGCAGTCACCCGTCCATCGGTCCGATCCCTGACTAATGGTCATCATGAATTGATCATGACTGAAGAAAAAGATTGTGGATTTAAGCTGGAATGAAAAGGATCTTTGTAGTGGGAAAGGAGCGCCATCGCCTGGGACGGAGTTTGAAGAAGAGCTGCCACTCTTCCGCTTTGAAAGGAGTCAGCTGAGGTGGTTCGGGCATAAAATGTGGCAAAAAGAAAAATCTAAAATACTTGACTCTTTCTGCCTACATTTTTATGAAGGGAAGAAAGTCAGCTGACCAGCCTTGCTGGTAAAGTGTCTCTATATTATGTAACCGTTTCAAGGAAACAGGAAAGGGGTAACAGTGTCTCATTAGCAACAGGAACTACTAGAATAAAAAAAGGAAAAAAGTCATTAAACCATCATTATCGCTCAGATATACACCAATTGTTTGTATTCCCATAGAAGAAAATTCTGACTGTTCTTAAAGCATTGCGCCACTTGGCCTCCATAACTTAATGTAGAGACTGTCCTCGGTTGGCAAACACCTCTTCCTGCCTACGAAAACTATCAACAGGCTGCAGGATATCTGCTGTCCTCTCATGTTGCAGGAGAAACGAAGATAAGAAAAAAAATGACAGAACAAGGAGTCCCGTTTGGAGGGAGCGCCGCTGAATGTGCTGGAGAATTTGAGAAAGAAAAAACCTTATTTAGTGCAACTCCTTGGAGTTGTTTACCTCGTGGAAATATTTTCTATTAATGACGCTATAAATTGCATATTTGATGTCAAGAGCGCGACTGGAGCTATGTGAAGAACTTAGTTTGAGTGCTCTGATTGCAAACACTCAAAAACTATTCTTGTAACTCAAAGTCAGCAGAATTTAGGAGACAGAGAGAGAAAAAGCAGAAATACCTGACCTGTTTTTATTGTTCTCCCATCCAAAGTCACAACTTAAAAGTTACTATCTAAAATAAAAAAACAAATGGTTAATATTGAAAATAGCCAATGGCAACTGCTCAATGATGTAGAATCTGTGGTGCCTGTTTTATTTCCAAAACTACCATTAATCTTGGGAGAGTGTGTGGCATCTTAAACTCTGTGAAATACCTGTAATTTTACCTTTAAAAGTCTGATGGATTCTGCTAGTGGACTGAATATGAGAAATGATATAGAAAGATCATTAGAGAAGCTGTTGAAGATCTCTCTCTGTAGGCTCCAACCTTATGAAATGTTTTAGAAGACTAAGAGCTGTCTTACTGGCAACGGGGAAGAGGGGGGGGGAGTCATACGAAGTATTCAATGCGATGGTAGCAATTAGTGTACCAGAAATGATTTTGTTTGAAAATTGTTTTCCTAGTGGCTTTCATGCAGAGTAATCAGACAGGAAATGGGCAGTGAGAGAGAGAAAGAAATGCAGCAAAGGTCTCAAGGTTGAAAACTGAACCCCTGATGGCCTTCACAAATGGCACGCCCACTGCAGCTTAAATACTTCACAAAAAAATAAAAAATAAAAACTTCCTATCATGATATATGTTCCATTCTTGAAGAATGTAGACAAACTAAAAGTTGGATTTGTCAATAGTTTTAAATTTTAATGTAATATATTTTTAGTTTTTTTTGTTTTTTGTTTTTTTTTAGTGTGCGATTACACGATTGCAATAAAACATATGTTTATCTTCAGGCTTTTTCATCATCCCTTCATCTTCTCTGATAGTGACAACACATTTTATGGCAAAGCTCTGACTAGAATTTCTGCTTTTACACTTTCCGCTTAAATAAGCGTTACATTGTCCGTCTGAGACACCGAGGACTTTGTTTTTTTGTGCAGCTGGAACTCCGTCAAAGGGGGGCCAAGAGTCACAGTGTAGAAAAGTCAAACAACAACAAAACAGTATGTTCTTTCTGAGGACAGGAGTCCATCAGTCATGGCTACAGGAACTCTGTCTGGTCTTGCAAAATAACAAGAGGCTTCAACAGATGACTGGTGCTGCAGCAATGTCAAGAATTAGCCAGAAATTAAACAATAGGTGACCTAATGTTTCAGGACTGATGCTTGTAAGTAAGTGTTGAGGGGGAAAAGCACAACATGCAGATACTGAGACAGAGGAAATGCCTGGAGGCTCTGACAGGGTCTCTCTTTGACACAAACAATGAGTTTGTTGAAAATGTGTTTGCAGGGACGTACGATTGTAAACATAATCTATTAGTCGGGATAAGATAACGTGCCTTCAACATTAAAATTGCAGGAGATTGAAGATCAAGTGTTATTGTGCTGTAGTCGGTGAAGCCATTAGGGTTTTCTCAGTGATCTGATCTCATGTTATTGCTAAATACGGCACTGTGCCGTAGTGACGAGTTGTCCTTCATGTTTCATTCCTAGATCTAAGAAGTCTTGATTAGTGGTTGTTCTGGGTTTCAGGAGGTTTCACTCCTTCTCTTTTGGATTTTTTTTTCACTCATTTTCAGTCCAGCTTTTTTCTACTTTTGAAGGAATTTTTTGTTTGTTTTAGCCATTTAACTTTTGATCCATAAATCATTAAGGCATAAAGAGACTCCTAAACCCAAGCAGTGTTGTGCTTTCTTCAACACTCAACACCCACCTATTGTTATTTCATCCTAATGTATTTCCATTGTGTGCCATTTGAATGCAGGTACTTAGCCACTGCACATAAATAAATTAGAAAAATGCTCAAATCTTGAGACTAATCTAAGTGTAATTTTACATTTTTTTCATAAGCTTTTAAATCCCACATTATTTCCAAAGTTTGACTGCTGTTCAAGTTTTGGACCAGTCAGCTCTTAAAGAATAATACAGAATATGACCCATGATTAAAACTACAAAAAATTAACAATTCATGTTTTGTTGTTTAATGAAAGAATTTATTGTTTGACAAAGTAATTAAACCTTGATAGAATTTTGACTTGGAGGTATTTTTACCCATTATGCATAGATGTCCACTTATGGCAAATAGAATGTTGATGTTTATGTCTGATCATGATACAGTTTGTTTAGATTACCTCTTAATTTTAGTTAATTCCCAAAACTAACATGGGGAATTTACAATTTGGAATATTTCCTGTGGAATATGTCTGGAAGTCACATGACCACATTTACTTAAAGGAAACAATGAGCAAATGATAGACAAATTCCTGAACATTATTAGCTTCCATTCTGCTTAAATACTGATTCAATAGCGACAGCGATACCAAAACAGTGAATGATTTATGACAGGAACAAAGGACTTCAACTAAAAACTCAAAAAAATATTTTGCAGCATGAATTTGAATGACAAATTCCTAAACCGACGCAGTCATAGCATGACTCACAAGCGCAGAGAAACAATGGAACAGACACAAAAACACATTAGAGTTGGAAATGAGTCAGCGATAGAAATGGCACAAACAAAGCCGATCATTTTCATTAAGATGTTATGTAGCATTTATTGCTCATACAAATTTTACTCTTGTTTCTGACTGAGTCATGCAGAGCAGAAGGTTCACGTTTTGTCGTGTGATGTTGTGTAATGTACGCTGGGATCAGATAATCTCTACTCACCTTTTAAGCTCAGTGATAAGCAGCACTGTGCAGGGGATGCCCAGAGTCATGAGCGACAGCGAGTTGACCACAGGTTTAACAAAGGCCAGTCCGGTGGTGATCCCAGACAGGATGCCGATGACCACTTTAAACCTTAAACTACACAAAGAAGCAAAAACAAGCAACAATATGAAACAATCTCTGGATGGCAACCTGACCAAACTGTTTATCCACTTGTAGTTTGTGTTGATAATGCGTTGCTGTATGTTAGAAGTGTATGAACAAAATAATTTGACTTGTATTAAGCAAATCCAGGTCGTTTACTCTAGCGGTGTTACATTAAATTAGACCTTTTCGCTGTAGTTCTACTTTGTGTTTTGCTGTTGTTTCATTTTCTCTCCATGTGATTCTAGCCAACTTTGGATCTTTTTTACCTGCTTCAGAAAAAGAAAGACCACCAGATTCAAATAATTCACATGCACTTGGTTCAGCTGCCGATGAGCAATAAGCAGAGGAAATGTTAAGCGACAGCCTGCAGCAGGAGAGAGCAGCCATCAAGTCTCTGTGACAATACAAGAAGTGCAGACATGTGATGCTGCTTTTACTGGTGTCAGCTATCTTGGATGTGCCTATATTTAGATGTAATGAGTCATAACAGTAGATGCATCATAAGAGAAGCCAATGACCCACAGTAAACTCCACATCTGTCTCTTAAAAAAAAGATAAATAAATAAACCAATTAGCCTTTTCCTTACATCTCAAGGCGCGTTTCGTTGCGTCTTAGTGGTTTCGTTTGGAATGATCGACATACCGATTTCTCCTGAACATCTTTGGCAGGTATCTCTTGGGAAACCACATGGCGATGGCGCACATGAGCACCCAAAGAATGGCCAGCTCATCCAGCATTTGGCCGAGGAAGCTGAGTGTGGCATGAAAATACGTTGATCCGATGCCTGTGAGAAAGAAAGTCGCAAAGATAAATAAAGGTAACAAGTGCGAACAGTAACTGAAGAACATTTCCGTTTTAAAACAACTTCTGTTGTTGTTGGAACTAAACATTGAGTGGAAAGTTCAAAACTGGTAAGTTACAAAATCACAAAGGAGTGGTGTGACCAGAATCTAGAGATTTTATTATGGCCACATATCTGCTTATCCACCAAGCTGTCAAAACAATTAGGTCATTTTATGAATCACTAAAACCTGAAATATTGACCTCAGACAACCTATGGAACAGCTGCTGCATACTAATTTTATTTTACATTATAAGATGAACTATGAATGCCAATTGAAAAAACGTTTTATTTTGTAACTTTGAGTTTTTTGCATATATTATCCATTTATAAAAGCCTTTTATGCTTATTTTAACACCATTAAGTCATCAACTAATAAAATATTCTTAATGGGACACAGTCACAACATAGCTGAAATGCTACCCATAGGATTCTTTTCTTATTCTCCAGTCGTGTACAAAGATTCTACTAATGTAAGGGGTAAGGATTAAAGAAAGATTTTTTTAAAAGATTAAATTTTCAAAACATTCTCATCAATCTGCCCCTATGGTTTAAAGTCCTTATAATAAGATACTAGAGACAGTTCCAAAATGACTGAGTAATGCCCCAATTCCCCTTCCCCACCTGTTGCTGCACACTAATTGTCAGCTGAATGAACACTCCTTAAGGTTTCATGTAGTATAAAAAGATACATATTACATATTGTGAAGAAGGTTTTAATAAAACAACATGACTTCATGCAATATTTTCCATCTCTACTTAAGAGTTACAATATTTTACAACTTGGATTACACTGTATAAGCTAATATTGTTGAGACTTTATTATGTAATGCGGTAAAATTAGTCCTGCCTATAACAACATTGAAATTTAAGCTTAGTGTCCTAAAATTATAATACTACACACTGAAATAAAAAGAGTGAGTAAAAAACCTTAAATTCTGCTTGTTATTAGTCTATGAATTTGCCCTGTTTCTGAAAACTGGAACCAAACGCCTCCTGATCTCTTCTTTTCCCTTTAGCTGTAAGGCAAGTTGTTTATAAATGAGCTGAAAAATGGAGCCTCTGACACACTATAAATTATACAAAGTAGCTCTAGTAAACTGCAGAAGAGGAGGGTTAAAAACAATGTAGTTGTAAGTATAAACATTTACAAATGTTTTATAAATTGTACGTCTTGTTCTGAAAAGGAAATCAATATGTTTATTTTATTTTTTTTTTCCCAGAACAAATATCAAGCTAGTAGATCATAGCTTCATTCTTAAGCAAATACTGTTAAAATGCTCCTCTGATTTATAGATCACAGCAGTGAATGGAGCCGTTGTGTGTGAATGGAGGCCGGGTGCCAGCGCTGTTTGAAAACACGCAGGTTGCATAGTCAGCAAAGATAACCAGAACCACCCACCACCACCACCAAGTCCTCCACCCAGCCCTCCCCTCACCGGTTCCTGAGAGGTGACCTCAGTCCGTGAGAAAAAACATCCCATGGAAACACTGAGCAGGCTTCGTTAATCATGTAGCAGTAATCGCATCTAAAGTGGAAAACGAGCACAATCACGTTTCCTTTTGTCTTCATCTGTGTCAGTAGGTAACAGGACCTCAGACCAGTGGACAAAGATCAGCATGTTCATCAGGTGTTTTTAGAAATTTGTGCTGAACTCTGATTTTAATTGTTCATTTTTGAAAATTAACAATTATATCATGCCCCCCAATTATTTATTGTGAGCTTTATTAATTAAAAATATACTTGAATACCAGAGTCAGTGAAAGTTCATTAAGGAGGTCAAGTTTATTATTAGAATGCTACATTTTCAAGAAACATACTGTCCATGCAGGCATTTCAAATTGTAATAATGCAATTCAGTATGTTGTGCAGCTTACATTTTTAAATAATTAAATTTAAGAAGATTATCTAGAGAAACACACACACCCCACCAGAACCAAATATAAAAGTATGAGTAACACGGCGTAGTTTGCAGCACAGTTACATAATCGAGGCTTCCCTGCGTTTTACAAAATGATTTTTGAGAAACAAAGAAGACGAAATGAATCAAGGAGCAGATGGTGGAAATGCCCCCACCCTGAGATGTGGGTTCTGATCTCAACTCGTATCCTGCCAGTCTGACATTATATCAGCACACAGAGGACACTCAGGCAGATTAAGCAGATAACTTTCCATATTTCAAAATACTTTTCAGCAGCCTGTATGAATAACAGAAACTGCATGTACACAGAGAAGAAGCTGCTTTTTTTTCACCTGTGGTTTCCCACAAATAAAAACTATTTGCTAATCTTCTTTAAAACAAAACAAAACAAAAAAGCACTGAAGCTGTCTTGGCTGCTCATCCTCACTATGAAGTTGAGGAGGTCATTCACTTACCGACCACCACTAGCAGGATCCAGATGAGGTAGATCCCGTTGTTGAAATGCTGGGCATATTCACGGAACAAGAACATCAATATGGGAGGCAAAACAAAGAACAAGACGTTGCTGATCTGAAATGAAATAACAAAACAACACTTTGAGGAAACAGCATCGTGGCATCAAAACAACGTGTTGCCCACTGGGTCCAGCAGAGCGGCTGAACTGGAGAGGAAAACATTTAAAGCAGATTAACTTTTAAAAAGTCTCTTTAACTCATAGGAGCCTTTATTATTGGTAACACGGCGGTGTGTTGATGAAGTGTGAGAAGGCAGTTAATGACAGAGCGAAACAAAAGCAGAGCAACCCCGGCTGTAAACAAAACTGCATTATCCAAAACACTGCTTACTCGACAGACTTCATACCGACCGTGTTGTAAAATTCAGCGATGCTGGGGTAGATGAGGTAATTTCCTTCACACCAGTCGACATCGGAGCTGCCAGCCTGCAACTGGTCCCAGAAAATCGGGTTAACGTTGCTCATGTCTGGACTAGTCCTGTCGAGTGGACAGCAGCGCTGTTCAGTCTGTGATCCTCCAGCAGATTAGAGCAAAACAAAAACAACAGCCGAGGGAAAGTCCGTGGTATGAGCCAGCTCGGCGGCGACACGCTAGCAGTTTAAAGTCTGGATCCTGAGACGGACTGTGGACAAGTGTTGATGTCGGGGCTCGCTCCTGTGCTGCATTTTCACTCAGTCCTTCCTTCCACAAAGCCTCTTCTCTGCTCTTCGTGACGCTCTGCCTCGTCCTCTGACAGCTGCTCACTCTGGCCTCAAAGAGTGTTCACACTGTGCAAGAGGACTCACTCCGCCCAGCTTCCTTCTTCAGTAAAACCGGAAGTGTTTGGTGATGTTTTTCTTTTTTTTTTAACACTCATGATTAAACGACAACAACAACAAAAACTACAAAAGTATATGGTTTATTTAGTGAGTTGCTATAGCAATAACTTAGAATTTATAATCACTTATATAACGTAATTAATAAATTCAATGTTCCACAAGTGGGTTGCTAGCCAATGTTTCTAACAGCTGTGACACTAATCAGTTTTTCATGTTTATGTAAAATAGCCTGAAAATTACGAAAGACTATTAGAGCCACTAGAAAAAAATAAGTCACACATTTTTATATCCTTTCTTGCAATGGCCGTAATTCTCACTAGTACTCTCTCTCTGTGTGTGTGTGCGTGTGTATGTTTGTGTCTGTAAGTGCACAAAAACTCATGGTTAATGACTGATGCAACAGGGGGTCGAAAATACTTCGATGAAGTCAAGAAGACCGCTCACTTCACCTGCCAAGTGCAACTTTCATATGGCTCTCCATACTTTCACAGCTGTTAAGGGAAAATTACGCTAAAAATAAGGGAAGTTTTTTTTTTTTTTTCAGAAGCATGTTTTCTGATTGCTGGTTCAATAAAAACACAAGTTTCAAACAAAATGCGAAGATTTCTGCGTTAAAAGCTTCCGTTACATTAATTTTCCACAGGTAAATCTGTAAATGTAACCATCAAAAGCCAAATAACAAACTTATATGGTATTTTAAAACTCAAAATGCTCATTTCACTTTATGCTGACTCAGTCAGTCCCACAGTAACCTGGTTCAGAAAACCTCACCTGCACACAGAGACCCCACCGTCAGGAATAAAAATGGAAAACAATACTGATCTTGTAGCACGGATGGATAGCGCTGACCCCGATGGAGAGCTAATGGTGAAAGTCTGAGCCCTTTCATGCATTTCACATTCCTTTTTTAAACATTTGCAATCATTTTAAGTTAATTGTATTAATTGAAATACTTTCCAACTTCTGTAGGCTACAATGTCACGAACTAATCTGCTCTCTGGCGCCCTGCACTGGTCAATATTGTTTGTAGCATTATGTTCTTGCAAGTACTGACAATATGAATGTTAAAGTAATCATTATGAATAAAAACAGAAAATATTGAATCATATTTTTATCTTAGTATTTTCATCATTATTTTTTAAATTAAGTTTGAGGGCCAAGGGTAAATATTCGCAAATACATATGTATATAAAACATTTTGGTAACAAATCAAAATCGGCTTTATTTGCAAAGTTTTGTGCGCACAAAAATGAATTTGACTTCAATTACACTTCGAAATATATATATTTTTCTACATATTGCATATCAAGTGTTTCACAAAAGTAAAATATAAGGTTGAAATATAAATGACAATAAATAAATAAAACCTATTATTACATAAAAGTGTCAATAATTTATTAAAAGATAAAGAGAAAAGTGACAAATCATGTAACATTGTATGATTTTAATTGTTGCCTGTATTTTTATTTGTGTAGCAGCATTAAACCTCATGTTATGTAGGTTTAATTGTTATGCGCTTGTCTTTTTCTAAGACTGACGTCTATTGATGATAAAAAAGAACAAATGAAATAAAATTACTTTATTTCATTTCAATTTACTTTATTGACTTGTTAGCAGGGTGGTTCATGACGGCCATCTAGCTATCGCGAGATTATTTTGTTCTATGTGAGATCACGGAGCGGATATCCTGCCTCTTTCCCCTGGCGGACCGTCGTTGGGTCGGTTTGGCAAAATGAAGGTACAACCATGACTTGCTTTTATTTTGTTTTTGAAAGCCAGTATCGTTAAAATATATTAGTTGAAATAAAGCTATCATGTTAAACTTTTAAAACGTTTGGTTTAATGCAGGTATTGTGGCTTTGTAGTTGAGGATGAGCTTTGATTGTGACGAGCTAGCTGACTAGCCCGTCAGAAAGTGAGCTGTAGAAACATGGCCGCACAGTGTGCAACTACTTACATTGAAAAGGATTTGTGAAATTTCCGTTATTGTTTCGAGGGATACACGCTTTTTAACAGTTTAATCCAATATTCTGGGTATGTTCTTGTAAAGAGTACACACAGCTAGTCTTTTCAGCTTTGACTGGACCCGGCAAAGAAGCTAACAGGCCTCTGTTTTACTCATTCGCCAATTGAAACTGTGGCACTATTTCTAGAACATATTTAACACAGATGTTTAGAAGTTTCATTCATGTTATTGATTACCCTAGTTATCAAATCTGCATCTTTGGCGTGTTGTCTGTGTGTCTCTATGATGGTCAAAAGCTCTAACGCTTGTTTCTTTCAAATTGCTTTTTAGCTGAACATCTCATTCCCTGCTACCGGCTGCCAGAAGCTGATTGAAGTTGATGATGAGAGGAAGCTGCGCATCTTTTATGAGAAGCGTATGGCCACTGAGGTGGCTGCTGACCCTCTGGGAGATGAGTGGAAGGTAAGTTTCTCTCTGTCCATTGCACATCATCATGGCACACCGGAGACCCTTGTGACTGCTCTGTAGTCTTTAAGGGGGGACAGTGTGTTGCCAGAGCAACTGTAGAGGAGCTTTCCAGATGCGATCAGCCCAGTTAATCGTGGCAGATTGAAACAGCTGTGCTCTCCCAATGACTTGTTGCAATAAATGGAACATCTAAGATTGCAGGATGTATCGCGACATGTTTTTGAAGTAGACACCACAATTTAGTGAGTGAGGTGGTATTTGGTTGAGAGGCTGACTGTAGGAAATTGGCAAGAATAAAGGTCTTAAGCATTTCTGTCATTAACACAAACTTTGTTTTGTGCAGTGTTGCATTGATATATATATTTTTTCTTCTAGTTTATGGTGGAAATTTGGATTACAATAGGATGGAACAACAAAGTGATGTGTGATCAGATTTGCAGATTTTATAGCATCCAAAAGTCAGCGTCACATTTAAATATCTCAATTTTAACACTTTAAGAAATCCTAAATATGTCCATGTATGCATTATGTACAAAGTAAACTTGTACATAGCTTTGTATATTTAAGGTGTGACTTGATTAGGGATTTTAATGTTTGACTGAAAGATGACTGTTATGAAGCTATGCATATAGGGTAAGGTGAAGAAGTGTAAACAGTCTTGTTGCAAAAGTAATAGATCCACATGTCAGTCAAAAAACTCCAACCCAAATTATTCAATTTGTTAGTTTAAATTGATTTGTTATTTATGTTGGTCTTGACTTAATGACTTTCAAAAGGGTTTAATAAGTCTGATATTTAATTAGAGACTTGTGAAAACTCTTGGTTGTGGATTAGTGATATTCTTTGTTGGGAATCGTATAAGATTAAGACATTCTGAAAGGAAACTGCCTTCTTCTGCACATGTTAAAAACTGTTTTTGTCTAGGGTTATGTGGTGCGCATCAGCGGCGGCAACGACAAGCAGGGCTTCCCCATGAAACAGGGGGTACTAACCCATGGCCGTGTGCGTCTGCTGCTCAGCAAGGGCCACTCCTGCTACCGTCCCCGCAGGACCGGCGAGCGCAAGCGCAAGTCTGTCCGGGGTTGCATCGTTGATGCCAACCTCAGCGTTCTGAACTTGGTCATCGTCAAGAAAGGTATTATTCATGCTGTATCAGTAATGTTAGCCTATGTAGGTCAATGACTTGCTGCATATATGGATGGCACACCATGGAGTCTCTTTTGACTGATTAATAGTCAAATTAGAGGGGATAGTGTGTTGCCAGAGTAACTGTGGAGCTGCTTTCCAGATGCGACCAGACCCAGTGACAGTGGATGGTTGAACTGCAATGCTTCCTCACTGTGACGACTTGCAGTTTTTATAATGTTTAATTGAAATGTTTAGATCTTCTGTGTTTTGTTTCATATTTCTCCCCTTCAGGAGAACTGACTATATTGAATTATTTTGTTCCTGCCCTTAAGATGCGGAGGCAGAGATTATCTATTCTACTCTTCGGAGCTGAAAATAATATCAAATCTGTTGTCAAAAAACAGATGGTGGTCTGTAAAATGGCTAAATCTTACCTTGTCAGTAAACGATGCCTTGTAACTGGTGCTATGTTGAAAAAAGAAAGCAAGCACCATGATCTTATAGTTTCCCTTCAGTCTTTGAGTTGAATATGTATGTCCTGTTTAAATTTTGTAGAACTGAAAATTTGCTCTGTGGTCAGATTTCATTCACGTTCTGATGTTTTGCCATTAAGGTGAGAAGGACATTCCCGGGTTGACCGACAGCACTGTCCCTCGCCGACTTGGTCCCAAGAGGGCCAGCAAGATCCGCAAGCTCTTCAACCTGGCTAAGGAGGATGACGTGAGGCAGTATGTCGTGAGGAGACCCCTGACTAAAGAAGGTGAAAGTTGTGTTGAAGCCTGCATGAACATGGAGATTATGGCTTGTAAATCAACAGCCAGAGGAGGTTTTCTGCTGTTAAAGTTGTTGCTGGAGCCTCTGTACTTTTTTCTGTTTTTGAGATGTCCTTTTTGCACGATCCTTCTTTTGGTACATCTTTAACATTGTATTGGTGTATTATAGTTTATTTTTTAACATTAATACTGAAAAAGTCTGGGATCCATCACAATTTCTATGTTTCCTTTCAAAAAGTAGAAAAGGGAGAATAATTCCAATTCTGGCTTTTTTGTGACTGAGCTGCTTTCTTGTAGTTCAGTAAAATTGACCCATAGAGGCACAATGATTAGGCTAAAGTAAGAGCTTGAACCCTAAGAGAGCTGCAGTTACAGCAACATTTTTGGATTAGCCATTTTATGATCTTGTGCTGCTGCTCATGCCTCTCATTGTTCTAAATATTGTAAGGTGGGAGTCATAACTACTTCTAAGCTGCTGTATTCCCTAGTTCCTCTTCCCATTTTCCTAAAATATTTTTGTTGCATAACCCAGCACAATTACCTGCACATTTCAGAACAGTTTTGGGTAGAACTGGGTAAACAAACTTCTTTTGAGACTTCTGATTCAAAGTGAAGTCACCTCACTTTTGACTTGAAGGCAGAACAATTTGTTTGGATACATTCTGAATTCTTTCACTTGAAGTGATTTTAAAGATGATTGAAAATTGCAGTTCTGTTGCTTCACTCTTTATTAGCACATTGTTTTGCTGTCTTGAACTGTTACTGATAACCACTTCCTCTTTTAGGCAAGAAGCCAAGAACTAAGGCCCCCAAGATCCAGAGACTGGTGACCCCTCGTGTGTTGCAGCACAAGCGCCGCCGCATTGCCCTCAAGAGACAACGCACCCAGAAGAACAAGGAGGAGGCCTCCGAGTACGCCAAGCTGCTGGCCAAGAGGATGAAGGTGTGTTCAATTTTCAAATGTTTTTAAAAAATGCTACAATCGATCTGGGCTTCAGAACTACAAAAAAGTAATAGGATTATTACTGTTTCCGTAAAACTCTGCTAGAATGGTATATCCATATAGAAGTCAAAATAAAGTTGATAATGACAAGGCCGTTACTATCTTGTCATTAAGATAGTCAGAATTTACATTTGAACTCTTAAAGTTGGAACTTTGATTCCTGTTGTTTCTGAGAATGTCTAAAACACCCAAAAAAAATTTTGTTCAAATTTAAACCAAATTTTCTTACATTTTTAAAAACAGGAGGCCAAGGAGAAGCGTCAGGAACAGATCGCCAAGAGGCGCCGCCTTTCTTCTCTGAGGGCATCCACATCCAAGTCGGAGTCCAGCCAAAAGTGAAATCCTTAAATGAAATAAACGTTTTGCTGATAAACTGCTGTGATTTGTGTTGTACATGGTTGCTTGATAGAAAATCCCAGATTTATACATTAAGATTCTATGAAAACTGATTATAAGCATCTCTACATGTGATAGTTAAAATAGTTGAGCCTTACTGGCCCTTGATGCAGCATTAGCTAAATTTCTGAGTTCCTGTGTAATCACTTCATTGTCACATTTGAAACAGTGCTGCAGCTCTTCAGTGTATTCCATTAAATTAAACCCAATCTTAATAGGTCTGTAGCAACAATTAATTTGGTAATTGAGTATTATGACAACTGGCTGAAAGGCAAATTCTGCAGTCTTACCACTTAAGCTTATTTCAAGCAATAAAAAGTAAAAATTTGGTTCCCTTTTAAATATTTAATGTACACTTGATAAATTGTAAAGTTTGCATCTGCAGCTTTAAAAAGAGCATGTGAAAGGCTTGGCCCTTTATCAGTGCAGTGTAGCTGATCTGATTTTAATTGGCCAGTTTTGCTGAGTGATCAGCAATTGGCATGTTTGAGTTGATATTCAATTAATCACTTTTCAGTCCTAAACCTTAGTTGGAAAGTTGCTGTTCTTCAAAGGTACTTGAACATCTTTGAAAGTTTAATTACATAAGGGATGCCAACCTTGATTCTACAACATTTTATATGCACATTGTACCTTAGTGTGGTACTTAAACTTTGGCAACTATAGCCCCACAAATAAACTTTAATTTTAAGTGGACTTTTTCAGAACAAGTGTCACTGAACTCCATTTGATTTTCAAATTTGCAATTTTATGCTAACAGGAGAAACTGTTAATGTTCTTAAATGTCAAGTGGACTTCAGATTTTTACACTACACACCCCTAAATGCTACCAGCTTAGAAATCAAGGTTACTTTATGCCTTCATAAAACTACAAATCTGACAGTAACCCAATATTGGAAATTCTTGATCTCCCTCCCACCCCTCTGCAGTTTAATGAGTTCATTCTGATAACAGAAATAATTTCAGAGTAACCCTTTAAGGAAGCTAGATTTTTTTTAAACATCAAGATCAGTTTTGATTGCAAAGTGACACAAGTGCATCTTTATGATTTGGACAGAAAACATTTGCTACAAAAACAAGAATCAAGTTTCATGAAGCTTCAAATCTTTTAATACATTGTTATATAGTTTAAATCCAGAATCAAAAAAATCAAAACTAACGACGAACACATCCTTTCACAACACAGCCATTCTCAAACACAGATGTCTTGGTGGGTCTCATTCGTAAAGCTGGTGTACTCTGTGAGCAGGCCAGTTCCTTGGAGGGTGGTGAACCTTCAGCAGCTCTGAAGTGACTTCCGTGTCGAGTCTGTTCCTGATGGGATGATGGACTACTAAGGTTGCGCATCTGGCTGAAGAAGAGAAACACAGAAACCGCCTGATGCTGAAAGTGTTGGGGTAACCCCTGGAGGTTCCACACCAGAGTCCGACAGCTCGTCTGAAGGTCCTGAACCAGAGTGGTGGGTCTGGATATAAACTCTGTGATCTGTTGAATCGTGAACAAATATTAAGCAGCCACATTGGAAGTCACATACAGGTATTGCTTTGGTATTCTAAAAAAAATTTGGGTTCCACTCTCTAATTTAAAAATTAGGTGCAGCCAAATTGCCTTGAAATGGGAAAACAATCTGCTTGCGCGTCATTTAATCTCACAAGCACCTCAGAGGCCTAAGGTGAAGGCCTCTGAGGTTTGTTCAAGAACATTAGTGAACAAAACATTTGGAGCAGGAAACAGACCAGACAGGTCAGGTAGAAAGCTAAGGTTTAAAGTAGAGTTTGTTATATCCCAAGCCTTAAATAATCCACAAAGCATTGTTCAAGCAGAAAGTGTGCACAGCTGCAAACCTGCTAAAACATTGCTCTCCTCCTAAATCAACTGGACATCAAAGAAAACCTCAGAAGCCAAGACACCAGTAGGAACTCTGGGGTTTCAAAAGGCAAGTTGTTCTGCAACTTCATTAGAGGGCCATTGTCCTGCAACTTTTGAATGAATCTCTACTCAAACACCTAAATCAAATGACTAATGACCTTTACAAAACTTGCCGAGACCCCAAGACCAAGGAGATGACAGTTGTGTAGGAGCAGAGATGCACCCAAAAGTTGTAGGGCTCTGGGACTCAAGGACTGATCCCTTCCCTAAAGTAATGAAGGGTCTCAAATATATCTCATTGTGATGAAGTGTCCAAAGCAAATGATCTCAAGAGTCAAAAATTTACAATAGGATAGTCCTTTTCCAATATTTAACTTTTATAAAACTCAAACATCTTTCCTGATCACACTGTACCCAACACACCTGAACAAAGTGGATTTTTGAGCCAACCATGTGGTAGGTCCTCCAACACACTTTAGCAGTGAGTTTCATCATGCGCACAGAGTAACTTCCTGAGCGGACAGAAGCCTCAAAACCCTCCACCAAGTGGGTTTCTTCTTCTGTGGACAGAAAAGCAAAAGTAGGCAATGAAGTGAGAACGACTTGCCACTCAGGAGACTGATACTTGCCTATTCTCCCCTCTTCTGGCAGTGGGAGCACCTGGTCCACCAAAGCCTCCGACACAGTCAGAGCCGAGTCCAATCCCATACTGGCCATGCTGATGGCTCGCTCCACCATAGACTGGTTCTCAATGTTGTCTACCTGATTCAGTCTGCTGATCACCCAGGTGACTGTGTGTTGCACTGTCACAACTGTCCCACCGGCTGCAATGCCCACCACAGCTCTAATCCTGTTTACCTTGCTCTTGGCAGCAGCAACAACCTGTGTGATTGAGTCAAATTCATTATGAGGATCACCCTTTAAGAACCAGGCCAATCATTTAAAACACAAGTACCTCATCTGGTGGGGACAGAAGAACAGGGAACGAAGTCTCCAGCCAGTCAAGGCCCTTGCAGGCAAAATTGTTCGCAATTGAGACTGAAAAGAAACGTACTTTAAAGACAATACCCAGCAGTGCATTTCTTTAGAAAATGTACATTTACTGCATGGTCGTGATGAATTTCTACTGCATGACTTCAAAGTAGAACAAAAAAAAAAAAAAACCTTTTGGTTAACAATGTTTGACTCAAACTATAGTAAAAATTATGGATTCTGACACATTCAAGTTATGAGTCCAGCCTGACTCGTTTAAGCAAAAGTTCAACTGAAAACTGCTAAGCCGTGATTGGTACTGCCAAGCATGGAGGAGCCACGAACCAAAAACATTGACAAATCATTGGTGATTGGTACGTCTCATGAGGACAGAATATGATAAATCTGTTTATGTACGTGGCAGCTATGGAGATCTTTAAAAAGGTTGCCTCCATGGGTAACAAATGAAGCACAAAAGGAACTCTCCTCAATCCCTTTTTCTCAGGATTAAAGTATGTGAAAATTAAAACCTTCTGCACCTTTTTCTTGGGTTTCATTCCACTCAGCTTTCTATTAATATTCTTAAAACTGGGCAGTCAGCTTTTACCAGCTTTGACCGTTTTGTGGCAGACTCCTTGTGGACGATGTCAGTGTCTCTGTTGGACAATCAAAATTAGTTTACACAACATTTCAGTCTTAAAAATATTATAATCATTTTAAGATAACTTAAAAATTTTAAGTTTGTGACTTTAACATTTAAACTCTTTCAAGTCTATAAATTAAGAGTCTCACTTTTTCAGTTAAAGTAGTGAAATTACTTTTTGATGATATTCAGATCAGCCTGTCGAGAAATACGTCTAGCTTCAGGGTTAATCCACTGCGCATCAAAAGATAAGACTACCAGTAAACAAGTCATGGTCGGACTCACTCTGTGGCTCCAGTTTAACAATGACCGGCGAGGCTCTGGTACAGGCCGCGGTGCTAAGGGCGGTCACGCCGCTCTCCAGCGCCTCGCATAGGGATCTCAGACCGGGGTTGCTGCTTTTAGCATCGCTGTACAGGACCGACAGGGTGGCACAGGCTGAGCGAACCACGGGGAGCTTGATTAGCCGGGCAGCTGCATTCGGTACTACTTTCTGATTAAAATTAAAGAACAAATCTAAAATCAGCACAATTACTAACGAAGTTTAATGTATGGTTTCAGAAACGTTTAGACAGGAAACAGTTAATTAACGTAGGCGTTTATTTTCCCTTAATACACTCACCTGGTTGTTATTGTTCACCGGCATTTTTTTTCCCTCGCACTTTTCGAACACCTAAAATGTAGTTATCACGTAAACCGAATCTTTCTATGAACACGTTACCTGCTTGGGAAACGGTTCAAAGAAATAAGAAGCTCATTGTTCAGAAACGCTGCTGAGAGCAAGGCCCAAACTCAAATAGCTTTCTGGTGTCATCAATTAGTGCTCACCTGTTGAGAGAGCTACCCTTGATCTCGCGAGATCTTAATCCATCGAAACTCGCAATCTCTGGTCAAAATCTAACTGGCTAATTCTTCAAGTAATTTTAACATAAATGACTTGTCGATGCTACACCTGTTCTGAAATATTGATGTTCTGATGATATTACCCTGGTGAAAAATTAGTGTACTAAGTATGTTAAATTTTAACGTACTTAAGCATACTTTTAGTAGGACTAATTATGAGTATATTTCAAATATACTTAGAATTAGTAGACTTAAAGTGTGACTTATTTTGACATACTAATTTTGTGCTTAGTGTATTTAAGTAGTATTTAAGCACTATTTAAAGTGTACTATGCATACTTCAACGTACATTTTTGGACAAACTTAAGTAGTACTTAGTGTACTTTAAGTGTACTGTACTGTTTTTTATGTACCAAAAACGTGCTTGATTAGCATATTTATAGTGTACTATTTTAGTGATTGATTTAGATTTAACATATACTTAGAATGTATTTTAAGTATATTGTAAATACATATTTAATATATTAGTAGTGTGATTACAGTATGCTGCAATTACACTTTTGGTTTATTATAATTGCTAATAAAGTACACTTTTTAGTTACTTAATGTCTTATTATTCTGCTTTGCCACTTTCTACATTACATGCTTCATACACACATCAGTACTGCCAACACATCAGGTACCAGAAGGATCAATTACAACACACTTTACTGGTGAAAATAATTACATTGTGCTTTCAATATATTACCATTTTGGTAACACTTTATTTGATGGGGTGTGCATAAGACTGACATGACACTGTCATAAACATAACATAAAACCTTTCATCCAACTTTTAAAGCAAATTCTCATTAAAATTTTCATTATTTACTCAATGACACTTCATGACACTGTTGGTATGTTCTTAACAGGTGTTATAGCCAATATACTATAACAAAATTGTACAAATTGTCAATACATTCAAAGTTTACAGACAACATGCTTATAAAAATTAGCACAATAAAACAATAGGTACACTTTACAGGAAATGTGAAGAATATTTCACCAAGGACAGAGTATTGTTTTGATACAATGTCACAGTATTCCAGTATTGCTGCAGATAAACTGACATTTCTCCTTCCTAAGAACAAAGAGGATCAACGACAGAACCTTCCCATTCACTGGACCACTTCACTTTACAGAAACCTACAAAAAATAACAGAGCAATTAAACAGAGAAAGCATTTGTATTTTAAAGAGTACAGAAAAATGGCAACAAAAAAATAAGACTTACAAAAATAAACATACACTCGCTGTGTATGTGACGTCATCAGAACTGATGACGATTGGGATCGGATGACTGGGGTGGAAAAACATTTCTGGGTGTCTTCTTTGCCTGTTATGTTAGAAGTAGAAAAAATAGTCAGCAATGTCATAGAATCAGTTGATGTTGGCATTAACTATGAAGCTGTTTTAAGTGTGGACTTCAGGAAACAAACTCCCTTAAAAGCTTTCCATCCATGATCTGACCATGCTGATCCTTGCAGGGTGGTGAGGGGGGCTGGTGGTGCCCATCTCCAGCAGTCATCAGATGAGAGGCAGGGTTCACCCTGGACAGGTCACCAGTCCATCGCAGAGCCCTGAAAGCTAACAATGAATAAAATGTATGAAAGAGAAATGGCAGATTACCAAGGGGAAAAATTCTGTCCAGTTATTTTTAAATCAAATTATGATTGTTAAGCACTTAGTGTTGGTAACACACCAGTCTTTGCTGTTGAAAATGTACCTAGCTGGTCAGTAAAAAAAAAAAAAAAAAAAAAATTACACCATGAAGACGAAGTGGAGGTTCATCCTCAGAGCTGGTTGATCTGGTGGAGTCCCAGCTTCTTCTGAGACAGGAAAGTCTTTAGGTTTTCTAATACCTGATCTCTTTGGCTTCCTCTTTCATCTTCATTTGCTTAGACTGCAAAAATATGTTGAAGATAAAAACATTGATGAACAAGTTATAACAACAACCTCATAATATCAAAGTCATACGGAGCTTTATGAAAAAAGTATATTAAGTCGCAACAAATAGAGCCTCCATGCAGTTATAACATGAATGATTGTTATAGTGGCAATCATAAAAGTCACAATAAAATTGATAAAATAATTATTTCTGAAACCAAAGTTTGTTTATATATTTACTGTACCATTTACAATTAAACAAAGATAATTAGCATTTTGAAGCAAACTTACTACCAGCTAGCCACACGTTAGCAGGCTTTGTCGCTTTGGTTCCTTTCGTGACCCACATTTCATTTCCATCCGGTTCTTGTCCACTTGTATTGTCGTCTAACTTGGACTATGATGTCACAAGTTTGAATTTACCAAAACTACTAACTATTATCAAGGCAAGCCTGCGAAACACAAATCGATTGTTTATTTCATGTTTGTTTACATCCACACGGATAAATGGCTTCCACTTTGATTTCTCCTATTGTGGATTATTACAACGACGAAGAGGAACTCGATAGCGTGGATGACGATGATGACCGAAGTTTCAGGGAAAGAGACTCAGAAGAAGACACAGAAGATGCAAGTGAGCTAGAACTTGCCAAACATGATGAGGAGGACTATGTGGAAATCAAGGAACAAATGTACCAGGATAAACTGGCCTCATTAAAAAGACAGCTGCAGCAGCTGCAGGAAGGTACTCTGCAGGAATATCAGAAAAGGATGAAGAAGTTGGACCAGCAGTACAAAGAGAGACTTCGAAATGCAGAGTTGTTTCTTCACCTTGAGACAGAACAGGTGGAGAGGAACTACATAAAAGAAAAGAAGGCAGCGGTGAAGGAGTTTGATGATGAAAAGTTGAACTGAAAGAAAACCTAATCGCAGAGCTGGAGGAAAAGAAAAAGATGATTGAGAATGAGAAGTTAACAATGGAGCTAACAGGTGACTCGATGGAGGTAAAACCCATCATGATGAGGAAGCTGAGGAGGCGGCTCAATGATCCAGTCCCAATCCCTGACAAGAGAAGGAAACCGGCACCAGCTCAGCTAAATTATTTATTAACAGATGATCAGATAATGGAAGACCTAAGAACACTTAATAAGCTAAAGTCACCGAAACGACCAGTGTCTCCTTTGTCTCCTGAGCACGTCCCCTCCGCTCCCATGGAGAACCCCTCCCAGCGTTACGAGGCTTGCATTGAGGAAGGGAAACTTTACTACGATAAAAGATGGTACCATAAGAGTCAAGCCATTACCTGGAAGCAATGGATAACACAAACATTAGCTGTGTCATCAGCTCAGTTGGGACCAATGAGATTTGGGTGAGAAAGACGAGCGACAGTACAAAGATGAGGATCTAGGACAGCTGCAGAGAGGAACATTTGTCATCTGTCGATGGTCTGCTGCGTGAAATGTTTCCCGGCTCCGCCCCACCCAACCCCATCTGTTCATTTATCTGTCCTGCCATTTAACCACCAACTCACTCAATCATCCACTCTCTCCCTTGTTGGTGCATTTTCACTTTTACCATGTGGCTTTTTTTTTTGTACCTAATATTTTCATATACACTACCCCAATTTTCTTAATAAAACATGAATGCAGAGTTTCAGAGCTCTTTTTTTTGTCTTTTAAGTGCTTACTGGTTTCCAGTATTATTGTGACTATGTACCATGTTTTTGGATGTTTGACTTTATCTTTGCTTTTTATACAAAACAGTTAAAACGCATTTTCCAAAATTAGCAACTGTTTGCCAACTGAATCTGCTGTGTCAATTTTAACAGAGAAGTTTGTGAAGAATTGTTGTTTGTTAGGTATGACCTGCCCACCTGAATTAGTCGTTTTCAAGAATATCCCTTTTGGAATGGTAAACAAAAACTGCTTGTTGTACCGATGCCTACAATATAAGTAACTTGTTACATTTCCAAGTGGATGAGAAGAGGGAAATCTGGGCCTCTCTGCTTAGGCTGCTGCCTCCTCGACCCAACACTGGATAAGGAGAAGATGATAGATGGATTGCCGCTTATACTGAACCTGTTTTTTTTCTCTTGTAGAAATGTATTTTGTCATTTCATGTCACATTCTCCGTATGTAAACAGTCTGGAATAATTCAGCTGTGTTGGCATGTGGATTTCAGGTGATTCACTTATTTTTGTTTTATTAAAATAATTTAGCTTTTTAATAATTAAAAAAAAACTAACTATTATCAAGGCCCTCTCTATTTTAAGGCAATATTCTGTGAGTAAAAATAGCGAATTTGAACAGCGTCTATTATCTTCTCTGGCTCATGGCTTCTTCTTTTCTTTTTATGGCGCTTTTCAAAAAGAACTGAAAGTGTGCAATACCGCCACCATCTGGTCTGGAGTGTGAACTGAAGCTAATGCCGTTCACTAACAGATCTTGCATCACATCTGAAAATGTATTCGGTAAAGACAGCTTCCGTGTTTCAGTTAAAAAACTGAAAACAACAGATCATATTCGGAGAGATGTAAAACTGAAGATACCTGCTACATTTAGTGTTAAGGACAAATATTGTTTTTGTTGTAGAACCTCTGTCACTAAACTGTCAGTGTTTGATATGTTGAGTTGTTAAACAAGTTTAACTATCACTTATTAGTATTATTTTATTCTATGCCATTTTAACAAAAAAAATAAGATTATTAAGGCACCTAAAAAGGCATACTTTATTAGCCTAAAGTATACAGTAAGATGTAATTTAAAACATACTGAAATTATGAGATTGTGACTTTGAAAGTCGAAATTATGACTTTGAATCTCATAATTATGACTTTGAAAGTCATAAGTATAACTTCCTGTTGGTCTTTTATTTTTTTCTTTCATGGCGGAAATGGGCTTCCATAGAAATGGGCTTCCATAGGGCCAGTGGTCTGTCCCGCCGCTTTCTGTTTGCTGCAGCGAGGTCCTTCTCCACGAGTTTATTGTCTCAGGTAAATATTTGCGTGTTTTAAGTGAAAATGTCTTCAATTCAGCCTCAGAGAGAGTTTTTCAACGAGCAGGTACTTCCTGCTGAAGAAACATCCACAGAGTTGAAAAAAATCAACGTCAAGATTGAGATGGAAGAGATGGAGGATCAGCGCAGACTTCTGGATTTTACCCGGATACCGAAGACCATCTTACACCGGATAGGTACGAAAAACTTTTACATTTTACTGATTAGTCAGGTTAAAGAGAGCTAGAGACAGGTTAAGAAATGTTATTTGGGGGGCGACGCTGAGTTCGGCATCTTAGTGCCGAGTTCACAATTGAGTAGTAACTAGTTGAGTCTTGCTGCTGCATTTGCTGACTGTCTATTATTTCTCTTCAGTACATCATAAATGTAACAAGCTACCATCATTTCCTTTAAGTTCAGATGTTTATACTTCTGCGTAGCTCTTCAATTTCTCTTATTTCTCTCCCCCCCCCCCCCCCCTCGTTTTTAGTTTTTGCTTTTCTTCTTCTTTTGAGCTGCGATGTTCCATTACTGTC
>NW_015112896.1:384037-387690 GCF_001443285.1 Poecilia latipinna
ATGTTTTTTTTTTTTTTGTTGCTTTTATATTTTCTTTTTTTCCCCCCCCCCCCCCCCCCCTTTTTTTTGTTTGATTTCCTCTTGGAAAATCGTGAATTCTGCTTCAATTGCAGCTAACTCTTGTGGAAATTCTTTAACACATAGAGAATTGTTCAATAAGCTAGTAGGAGAGATAGAACGATCTTTGTCTTTAGTTGCTTTATTGAAAAGCAAACGGCGTTAGAAAACTGTAGTTGATGTAGACCCTGCTTTTCTCAATATGCATACAATTATTGTATTGCTGTTACACTTAGTTTTTTCATAATGTGTTTTGTTACAGATTCACAAGAACTCTCTATATCCTCTCATATACCCGGATTTAAAAAAATGCTGTGTGCAAAGAACTGAGATCTCAGAGATATCAGCGTCACAATAATCAGCATTTATTCAAGACAGATGCATACTATCACCACAAAGCACATCACAAAACTCAAAGCACAAACAACACATGAATTGACCTGAGAGAGGGAAATGGACAAAGTTAGAACTCCCTACAATTTGTTTTCAAGACCAGTTGTCTCCTTTATCTAAACAAAGTGGAAGCAGAGCTCCTCCTCCACTGGCCTGAACTCCTGCTGTTTTATGGCTTTTCACAGATCAGTGTGAAAACTGGAACTTCTCCTGATTCTTTCCCACACAGACAAAGGGCAGATCAAAAGATTTAGCAGGCAATCTGCTGCAGGTAACATAAAGATTAGTCAAAACCTATATTTAGGCTATTTCAATCAATACGTGTTGATAACTAGGAGAGATTACAAATTAGATTGTTTTACAGATATTCTATGTTGCATTCAGTTTTAAACCAGCTGTTTAAGCTTTATCAAGATGCACTGGATGAAAAGTGGGATTTTCAACAGCTATTGACACCTAGTTCTTCCATGCGCATGGAGATTGAGGGCTATCGGCAAGAGGTTTTTGTCAGAGTAGAAAATTGTAGAGCACTGCCAAGAATGGTGAAAAACGCTGTGTGTCCATGTTCCCCTATGACCCTCCTCCCCTTGTGCGTAGTAGAGGTTTTCGTATTTAAATGAAGTTGCTGAGAGCCATGCAAATGCAAATCAGCTGTTGAGCACCGGCCTTTTGACTCTCATTCCTGTTGTAGCTAACCCATTTTACCTTCTGTTCACCTGTTTACTAGACCCAGGACCTGGCCAAAACCCCTCAGTGTTATTAATTGAGAAATAATGAGATTTAAGTATAAAACAGGCATTAATGCTGAAAATGTTCTAATGTTACAAAGTCACACAAATGGAACAAATTTAGTGTGACATTCACCATCCAGCACTGAACACACTTAGCTCAACTTAGGGATGTAACCTTAACACTTAAGTGTGCATATCAAAGTACAATTTTCAGGGTGAATCTGATGATATATATTGTCAACATTGCATGTCTGTCAAGCTCATCCAAGATTGTGTGATGGAATGCAGACCGCTGTACACATTTCCAAGAGAAGTGTTTCTGCCAACGTGAAAACACTGAGCTTTACATAAAGCATCAGTTGTGTCATCATGACAAAGTTGCACATAAATTTTGGTCATTATAGTATCACAGGCAGATGTTCATGGCATACTAAGTTGTTGTTGACTCTTATGAAATTGTATCCTAATCTGGACTTTGTGATTGAACATGCTCAGTATTTAACCACAAATACTGGAATACTGGCTGGAGGCGGGGCGCTGCTTTTTATTCTCCATCTCTCTCTGTCTGTTTAAGCAGACCCGTTGCCATGGCAAGCCGACCGGATATTACGTTGAAAACACTCAGTCCGCTACAATATTAGGTTTGCAGGCTTGATATTGATTTTTGCGATTATTAATAAGCGCTCCCCTGAACACAGCAGTGGTTGATTAGTTAATTTTAAACTCCTGCTCTGCTAGTTGTTTTGGCATGGAACCGAAACGCACAGAATTGCGCAACACCTTGTTGAAACAATAATCACTGAGATTATTATTGTTGTTGGGTCATTAATTTGAAAAAGTTTTGTTGATTTTTTTGTTGTTGTTCTTGAATAAAGTTCCGAATGTTTTGATGAGGAGGACGTGATGGTCTCGGTGTCCTGGCGGCGTTCAGTTTGTCACCTATGCCGAGATCGACGTGTCGCACCGCTGCTCTAGCAAAGCACGAACAGTTCAGAAACGAAATGAAATGGGGGAAAAAAGTTATTTATTAACTGATTAAGTCGTGTTTTAGATTGTTAAACATCCTACAAATGAGATGCCAATTGGGACTTTGGAGGCAATTTGTAACCACATTTTCTTATTTTAAAACAGTTTTAATTTTATATAATATTGTACATGTGGTTAAGTTCAAAAACCTAGCATGTTTAAATTTATTTTCCTAACAAAAGCCAGAGATAATACTGTCTTCTTTGTCCTAAACCTCTCAAGGGAAGAAGCTGATGGAAAGTCCTGTGCTTACGTAACTGGTGGATTATAAAAAGAGACGTATATATTTGTTTCTTTACTCTTGGATCAGCCAAGTCATTTCTTTTCTTTGACCCTTGTATAAGATAATGACAGAATGCATTCTGATTCTCTTGATTCATTTTGATATTTTTCAGTTAAGAACGAGATTGATCAATAAATCTCCTTATCATCAGCCATTGCAAATAAATCTTGCACTAATAAGTCAAGCTTTAAGCTTTCTCTTGAAGCTCTAACAAGCTGTTTCACATAGAATTAGCAGGTATTTTCCTTCCTTGTACTTCATTTTAATTAACAAGTGAGCTACTTGCATTTAAAAGTTTTTGTTTTGTCTTTTTGTCCAGATTTCCCACAACGCTGTGTGTTTAAAGAGGAGGAGGCTCTCGCAAAGTTCAGCAAGGGGGAGGAGGGGAACTCTGCTTTAAATCAAGATGAACCAGAACTTCTCCAGATAAAACAGGAGCAACCTGAACCAGAACATCAACAGTTCAAAGAGGAAGAGAAGCGACTCTGCATCAATTCTGAAGACCAAGGAAAAGAGAGAGATGAAGAACAAAAACAAAATGAAAGATATCAGAAAACCAAACAGCAGAAAGACGCAACTGACAGTTCAAAACAAAAGACGCACAAGAAAGCTCACCCAGAAAAAAACCTATATTCTAAAATTTGTGGTACAACCTTTTCTCGAAAAAATTCTGTGTCTAATCACATGAAAGTTGACACAGGCAAGATGGCTTTCACGTGTTTAACCTGCAGAAAGAGTTTCGGGACTAAATCTCAGTTACTTTGTCACACGAATGAGAAGCCTTCCTCCTGTGTTACCAGTGGACAAGGTTTCATGGCTAAATTTCAGTTACTTAGTCACCTAAGCGTTCAAACTGGTGAGAAGCCTTTTTCATGTGGGGCCTGTGGAAAACGTTTTCTTCGAAAAGGCACTTTAACTGGTCATATGAGAATTCACACAGGTGAGAGGCCTTTCTTATGTGGGACATGTGGGAAACGTTTTCTTCGAAAAGGCACTTTAACTCGTCATATGAGAATTCACACAGGTGAGAGGCCTTTCTTATGTGGGACATGTGGAAAAAGTTTTCTTCATAGAAACAGTTTAACTAATCATATGATGATTCACTCAGGTGAGAGGCCTTTCTTATGTGGGACATGTGGAAAAAGTTTTCTTCATAGAAACAG
>NW_015112896.1:391094-391809 GCF_001443285.1 Poecilia latipinna
ATGAGAATTCACACAGGTGAGAGGCCTTTCTTATGTGGGACATGTGGGAAAAGTTTTACCCACAAAAGCAGTTTAACTGTTCATATGAGAATACACACAGATGAAAAGTCTTTCTCATGTGGGACATGTGGAAAACATTTTCTTCATAGAAAGAGTTTAACTAATCATTTGATAGTTCACTCAGGTGAGAGGCCTTTCTTATGTGGGACATGTGGAAAAAGTTTTCTTCATAGAAACAGTTTAACTAATCATATGATGATTCACTCAGGTGAGAGGCCTTTCTTATGTGGGACATGTGGGAAAAGTTTTACCCACAAATACAATTTAACCGTTCATATGAGAATACACACAAATGAGAAGTCTTTCTCATGTGAGACATGTGGAAAAGGTTTTCTTAAAAAAAGCGATTTAACTAATCATATGAGAATTCACTCAGGTAAGAGGCCTTTCTTATGTGGGACATGTGGAAAAAGTTTTGCCAGAAAANGCAATTTAACCGGTCATATGAGAATACACACAGATGAGAAGTCTTTCTCATGTGGGACATGTGGAACAAGTTTTCTTCATGAAAGCAGTTTAACTAATCATATGAGAATTCACTCAGGAGAGAAGTTTTTCCCATGTGGGACATGTGGAACAAGTTTTCTTCATAAAAGCAGTTTAACTGTTCATATGCGAATTCACACAGGTGAGAGGCCTTTCGTATGTGGGACAT
>NW_015112896.1:394763-408142 GCF_001443285.1 Poecilia latipinna
TTCACTCAGGTAAGAGGCCTTTCTTATGTGGGACATGTGGAAAAAGTTTTGCCAGAAAAAGCAATTTAACCGGTCATATGAGAATACACACAGATGAGAAGTCTTTCTCATGTGGGACATGTGGAACAAGTTTTCTTCATGAAAGCAGTTTAACTAATCATATGAGAATTCACTCAGGTGAGAAGTCTTTCCCATGTGGGACATGTGGAACAAGTTTTCTTCATAAAAGCAGTTTAACTGTTCATATGCGAATTCACACAGGTGAGAGGCCTTTCGTATGTGGGACATGTGGGAAAAGTTTTACCCACAAAAGCAATTTAACTGTTCATATGAGAATACACACAGATAAGAAGTCTTTCTCATGTGGGACATGTGGAAAAAGTTTTTCTCGAAAAGACTTTTTAGCTGTTCACGTGAGAACTCACACAGGTGAGACGGCATAATTTGAACCTCTAGTTCTACAATTTTTTAGTAACTTGCTGTTTGGCAGCGGAGTAATTACACATTTTTAAATGTAGCAGAGAAGTAAAGCATTTCAAATAAGTTTTGCTAAAAATACCAGGGGGGGAAAAATCGCCTTTTTGTGACAATGTTGTCTTTCCATTGAAGACTTTTTTAAGTGAGCTACTTGAGTGTCTTTAAAAATATATTCACATTATGTATGTTTTTTTTTTTAAACTTGCTTTCTTTTCCAAGTGTAGTGAAATATTAATTGAATTTTGTACAAGACTAATTGGCTGAATGCTGTCAGCTTTCAGACTTCTAGAGCTGTTGGAACCATTTTGTGTTGTAGTTGGAATATTTTAAATTTTAAAGTGTGAAACTTTGTGCTTTGACTCACTTAGAATAAAAGAACTCAGAAATTCCTTTTTTTGAAACTATGTTAAATTTCTTTTATGAAAAGATGATGTGGAACAGCCGCGATATGTTTTTGTATAGGTCGCTGTTGGAACTGGTCCGAACCGGTTCTCTGTAGGTGGAGGCCAGAACTGCGGGAACTGTCCACGTGGTGAAGATTGTATAAAAAGTTTGCTTGTACTTATTGGTGTCACTCTCAATTACTGAGGTTCTTCAAAATTCAATTATACTCTTTGAATAAATGTGCATTCTCTGTCAAATATGTTTTTTTTTCCTTTTGAAGATGAAAATGTCCATAAGTGTGTTTATCTTTTTTTCTACTTATGCTTTGCTTTGATCAATGGTTTTGCTTAGCAGATGCATGTTAGATGTTAATTTAGGCACTGGTATGTTGTGAATGATTTAGTATATTTGTTTTATTAAAATATTGATTCAAAATATGTGTAATATTTTCATTTTCTTTCAGAGTTCCTGATTCAGGAGAAATAATATTTCTTGATGGCAACAGCAGACATAAAGTTCACTAAATCCTAATGAACCTTTTGTTTAAGGTTTCTATTTTATTTTTAATATTATAAAATCTAATTATGATATGGATTAAAATTTAAATTCAAAAGTGGCAAGAAAATAACAGTTTGTTATTCTTAGATAATAAAGATTATTTACTAAAATGTTGGTCTTCTTTATTCAGTTTAGTCGTGGAGTTTGACCCACTTAACAGGTGAATACGACTATCTGATACCCGAGTCTTTTCTTTAATCTTTATAAATTTATTTCTCCCGACAAACTGTTTTTGAGTGATGAGTTTTCTGTTGAATGATTCACCTCCAGCAGCAACAACCACACATCATGTCTCCACCTGCAGGCCTGACAGAGAAGCAGCTTCATGCTGCCACCTGCTGACAAGAACCTGACACTACAGCTACATTGTTTCAGCTAAAACTGACGTAGAAACCAGTGATTCGGCCATTTTTCTACAAATTTAATAAAGATCTTGTGAATGATTTTACATTCTGGTTTGTGGCTCGTTTTTGTGTCTTCTCTGAAACATCTAAGAGCTGGGTAGAGAGACATGTCTTTGAAGCGATGGTTGTTTCTGTCTCTCATCTCCTTTTACTGTTTAACTATAAACTGAACCCAAACCTAAAAATACATCCTGATGTGCCCATATAATAACCTTAAACACTGCTGTACCAGCTAAAAAGATCTAATTATACGAAATAAGTTAGAATATATATGTTCTTTTGTCAACTTAAAAGCACCTTTTGATAACTAACATTAATAAAGTATTGAGCCTTTTTTTCCCTATAAGCCCATATTTCTGAAATAAAATGTTTTTTTTAACTATTAATGTTTAACTGTGTGCAGGAAAACATAATTAACTGAAAGAAAAAGCTTGAAAACATCAGTCTGTGTGTAATTATTCTATATATTGAGTCACTGAAATAAATTGTAAAAATTTAAATGAAGAAATGAACTGTCACTCTTAATTACCAAGCAGTCGTCAGTGATTTTCACTCAAACCGCTCTTTATTATAATAGCAAGAACAGCAAAAAGACATGTTCAGTGGTCTCATCTGTTCTAACTGGACTCATCACTACAAGAAGAAGACATTTGTTTACAGAAAGGAAATGGAAAGGGGAACAGGCATTTCAATAAGTGTAGTTAATCATTTAAAGAAGCCTGAATCACAAGATATAATTCTAACACTGAATTAAATTGTTCCCCCCTCATAACTTTGGCAAATAATGAGGAAATGTTTTCAAACTTACAGGATTTGTTGTTGATGGAGAGAGGAATAAACACAGTTAAAGACCTGCTGGTAAATTAATTTGTTCCAATGAAATGGAGGGGGAACAGATTATTTCAGGCAGCTGAAATAGATAAAATATGTTGTTCCCCCCTCTTAACTTTGGCAAATAAGAAGCAAATGTTACCAAAATCACATGATTTGTTGTTGCTTATGAGAGGAACAAACACAGATAAAGACTTGCTGGTAAGTTAATTTCTTCCCATGTTATAGAGGGGGAACAGACTATTTCAGGCAGCTAAAATATATGGTTCCGCCCTAACAACTGGCATATAAAGAGCAAATGTTTCCAAAATCACAGGATTTGTTGTTGATGATGAGAGGAATAAGCACAGTTGCAGAGATTGAGAAAAAATCATTACCTAGACAGATTACTTTTACCCAGTAATCTGTCATGTATTTTACATTAGAAGGGGATTTTCCAGAAAGCCTGTCTCATCTTTTCAGGAAGTTTAATCTTCGTTCCCTGCTATCAGCCAGTTTCCCTCCTCTTATATTAGTAATGAAAAATTATAAACACACACAATGTGTTGGAAAACTGTATTTGGTGACTTGCTTTTCTTTTTGTCAGGCTTGAGTGACAAAAGTAGGAAAAATACCTAAAGGCAACTCAAAACGGTGTAAGAAGACCTCCACACAAGACCTCATTTATTTATTTATTTTACAATTTCGTTAGCAGACGACTAAACTGAAAGTTACGACCTTGAGTGATTATATGAGCTGTTTTACAGAGAAATCGATCAGAAGCGCCGTGAAAACGATCAAAGGATAACATTACAGCTAATGGACAAGATTTGAACCTTTGTTGGAACTTTCCCCATTAGATTCAGCTTCAAACAACTTAACTCCTTGATCCTAATTCCTGATATTATCATGATTTTCAGTGGTTGTGGATTAAATATAACTGAGCAGAAGCAAACAGATTAGAATAAATACTCTCGGTGACGTGGTGGATGATGAATAATCAATTTAGTGAGACTTAAACCGCCCGGTGTGTTATGAGACAAAATAACACGCAACCTCTCTGAGAGAATGCCCTTTCATTAAGGACAGGTGCATCCAGCTCTGCATGGTGACGAGCAGGACAGGGATGGGGGTTTTCCATTAGAGCGATTAGAGCCGGAATAATAACGTTCCTGCTGCCGCACGCTTTAAGCCACGAGGATCTGTCTGAGGTGCTGATGCTGCTGTTGTTGCTGGGACTGCAGCAGCCGCATCCCGCTTCTCCCCGCGCTCAACGTGCTCGGAAACATCTGTAGAAAACCTCTTTGCGTCACAGTGAGGGAGGCGCAACTCTGACACTCTTTGTGTGCGTGCCGGGGGCAGTCCCACGTTTGGGACCGCCGCTCCCCTCTCCGCGACGAGCATATACGAAAAGCAAGAGACGGCACGTGCGGGTGGGTGGTCTCCGACCCGCCGTCTTCACGTGGCTCCAGCGAGAGGCGCTCCGAGCCAAGCCTCCGCAGCGTCAGTGTGTTGCGGCAGCAGCAGGAGACAACATCCCAAAACATGGCTGTGGAGCTGGAGCCCACTGAGTAAGTGCACGCCTGATCCTCAATGCATGAACAATTAGAGCAAATCATATCACGAGAGAATACACAGAACGGGTTATAATACGTGATTGTATTTCGTGTGTTAACTTAACTTGAAATTATATTTAAAGCCAGTTAGAAAAAAAAAGAACGAACGAGCTCTTGATGTTTTCTTTTCACACTGCATAGTTCTGTTTATGTAAACAACAACACTGAAGAAATTGACGTTTTTGCTCACACGTTTGCACAAAGCCATTTGATCTTTAAGTCTCGCAGATATTGGGAGAGAATTGGTTATTTTGTCAGCCTGCATCCATGAACCACATGTGCCTGTTGATCTTGTAATTGCTCCTCCCCATGTAGATTTCCCCCCCACCCCTTCTGTGTTGCGCTTGGTAATTTGTATGTATGATGACAGTACTGTCCATTGCTTTTATTTTCTTACAGATGATATATGTACTCACGAAATGTTTTAAAAGCGTAATAGTTGATGTTATACTATAAAAGTCTTCACATGCCTTGAACGTTTACCCACATTTTGTCATATTAGATGCACAAACTTCAGTACATTTTATTGGGTTTTACGCCATGGGCCAACATAAAGTAGAAAATAAGTGTGAGGACGAAGGAAAATTATACATTATTTTTAAGTTTTTATGTTTTTACTCTTAAGAAATATAAAAAGTTTGGCATATATCTGCAATACGTTTGCTGAGGTTTTTTGGGGGTATGTCTACCAGCTTTGCTTGAGCATGGAGATTAAAACCTTTTTTTATTCTTTGTAGACTAGCTTCAGCTCAATATGATTGGATAGAAAGTATCCATAATCCTTAAAATACAAGTCTTGCCACGAATTATTAATTAGGAGAAGGTCTGGACTTTGACTGGGCCGTTCTAACATCTCAGTATGCTTTGCTCTAAACTATTTCCTGTATCGCTGGTTGAATGTTTAGTGTGGTTTTCCTGCTGAAATTTCCAGTGTTTGTAGCATATGGCAGAAAAACATCCCCACAAGATGATGTTGCCACAATCATGATTAAATGTGGGCTGGTGTTTTGAATTTTTGGTGCAGTGTTATTATTATATATCTTTTTTATTATCACACAGTCTTTCAGCTTTGCTCTCTTCTGTCCTCTTCTGTGCCCTCTATATGGCTCATTACAATGTGCAAACACCTTTATTTCAAGAATGGCTCATTATACAGACCAGATTTGTGTTTCGCATGGACCGAGTTGACATGGAGCACACGCCACACTTTTTGGTTCATACAAAAGACATGAAAACAATATATCCATTTCCTTCACTATTGTGTTCTTCTTTGTGTTTACCTATCACAAAACCTCCAAAAAATGCCTTGCAATATAAGAAAATGTTAAAAAGGTGAGACAGGTATTTATACTTATGCTCTACTGCCTGCAGGTGCATGTTTCTGGGCAAAAGTGATGAAGTAGATTCTTGAACAGCAGATGGCAGTAAATTGGACACAAAATCCACATATTTGGAAAAGAGTCACTGGTATCGAATTAATTTCAGAGATGATGATAGTCTGTGGTATTGTGTGAAAAAATCAATAAAAGAAAGTAAAGTGCTTAGAGATTTGTCTTCTCTGTGTCTGCAGTGTGATCCGTCTGATCATGCAGTACCTCAAGGAGAATAACCTCTACCGCACGCTGATGACCTTACAGGAGGAAACCACAGTTTCTCTCAACACCGTGCAAAGCATCGAGAGCTTTATAGAGGATATAAACAGGGGCCACTGGGACTCTGTTCTGCTGGCCATTGAGTCTCTCAAGTTGCCTGACAACACACTGATTGACCTCTATGAACAGGTGAGTTGGAGTTTGCTCAGCAGATAACCTGTGAGTGTTATGCCTTGCAAATGCCTTGAAAAAAGCTCATGTGTCTTGAACATTTTCCCACTTTGCCACATTTTAACCACAAGCATCAATGTATTCTAATTGGATTTCATGCGACAGGCCGACACCACGTAGTGCATAATTATGAATTAGAAGGAGAAAATGCATGACTTTAAACATTTATCACAAAACAAAAACCTGAAAAGAACAAATAATTGTTTTCATTATCCTTCATTTTGATACTCATCATTAAAATCCAATCTAGCCAGTTGCAGTGTGTAATTTACCCTATGTATAGATGCAACTGTTCAATTTGACCTCAGAGGTTTTGATAGTAAACATGGCTTGGTGTTCAATAAAATTGTGGGGAAGTTCAGAACAGTGTTAAGTTATAAAAAACAACAACAAAACAAAAAAAAAAAAAAAACAACTTCTAAAGTTTGAAGATACTAGAAAGAAATGCTTACTCCATCATGGAATGAAACAGCATGACTCCAGACAAAACATGACTGACCACCTAAACTGTAAAGCCTGGAGAGAAAAGCATAAGAATTCTTCGGACTCTGCATTCGGAAAGCATGTCAAGACATTTCCTTAAACACTTGACACTGTTATTGTTTTGGAACGTGATTCTACAAAGCATCGACTAAGAGCTTTACCTGTGAAAAAAATATTATAAATTATGAATAATTTTCATTCCACCTTACATTTATGCACTACTTTGTGTTGGTATACAACATAAAATACAAAAAAAAAAATTTTTGTGATTTTAATGTGACACCACATGAATACCTTCAGGGGGCAGTAATTCTTTTTCAAGACAGTAAAAAGCATCTCCGATTACCAGCGATCTTCTCAACAGGTTGTGATGGAGCTCATTGAAATGAGGGAGGTGGGTGCAGCCCGTTCGCTCCTCAGACAAACTGACCCAATGATCCTGCTGAATCAGACCGAGCCAGAGAGGTACGCCCATCTGGAGAAACTGCTGACGTGTCCTTACTTTGACCCTCGAGAGGTTAGAAAATAAGTATAGTGTTCTACCTTCAAGCGAAAACAATTTGCATGAGGGTGTGATGTCCAAGCCGAAACCCCCTTTCTCTGTCACTGCAGGCGTACCCAAAGGGCAGCAGTAAGGAGAAGCAGCGCAGAGCCATAGCTGAGGCTTTAGCGAGAGAGGTCAGTGTGGTGCCTCCTTCTCGCCTCATTGGACTCCTGGAACAAGTCAGCGTGAGTTCAGAGATCAATATTCTTCTCAGTACTCACTCTAATTACATGCCAGGGGAATGCGCGTTATTGATGTGCGTTTCCTCTCGCTTTTGTCCTTTTTTTATTTTGTCCTACTGTCACAGGACTTGTTGTGTGTGCCTCTATGCTTGCTGTTAAAGACCTCTGTCATCTTCTACCTTGGATGTCGTCTAGGCTCGAATGTTTAGAGAGATGACTTTTGGACTCCAGCTGGGGCTACATAGGGACAAATAATAGAAAGCGGTAACTCTCCGGGTTTATCCACAGGAGGGTTTTCTATTGGATGATATGGGAACACGGTCTCTAGGAAGCTGCACAGGAAAGGTCTCTTCTTGGAAATGTTTGCAGAGAAAATGTCTCAAGAATTTTTGTAGGTAGGCAAACCGGTAAGGTCCACAAAAACAAGACAAAAAATGTACAAATAGTTCCACTGGGCACAGCTGATCAGAACTTTTTCTTGTGAAAAAAGGGTTCTTTGTCTTTGCATCAAAACTTTTAATTAAACTTGTCCAAGGAAGGAGATGTTTTCATGCACAAAGTCTAAATCAAAGTACTTTAAAATACTTAAAAAATGAAAACTATTGCAATTTAATCAATATTCTTGAAATATAATAAAATAATTGTACGAAAGAGATAGCAATTGCAATAGCAATATAAGCTACAAAGTAGTAATGGCTCTTTTAAACTGTCTAAATTTCTCAGCTAAAAGGAAAAAAAAATCACAGACATAACAGTAGATCTGTTATGCAGGCTTTAGAGAAGCTCAAGGTCTAGCTCTGAATGATAACTATGGCATTCTTTTTTCTGCTAGCATTGGAGATGTGAAATCTGTCTGTCCTGAGGAGAAAATAAAAAAAAGGTTAAAAACGTCAAATTGCACTGGACATTACTTGCTTTCATTGATTTCTGTCCCGGAATGCTACATTAAAATTTCAAGAATACCTTTTTGGTACCGAATTGAAGGACTGGGTCATAAATGTAGAGTGTTATTTTGGGCAATGCTCGACTTTAATTGCATCTGAATGGATCCAGAAGTATGCAAACAGTCTCTTTTCATCTTTAGCTGAAGTAGACTATATTATGTGAATAACATTGGCCTGAACATTGGCCAATAATTCATATGAATAAGTCCTACCAATTCAAATTGAATGATCGTTTTTTTCTCATGTGTAGTGGTGTGAACTGTAACGGACTGAACACACAGCCATGAGGGATTCCAGTGCCCTATATGGTATTACAGCTTTAAGTTTTGTGTTGTTTTCCCTGTTGCAGTATATGAAGCGACAGATAAATCCAGATTATCTTTCCCCTGAAATGACAATCGACACATCGACAAACAAGGAGCAGCATGCGGAGAAAGAAAGCTTTCCATCTCAGCTGTACCGCCACATGAAGGTAAATCAACAGAAATCAGCACATTTCTGTATTGGTCCATAGGAAACTGCTCGGACAATAAATGTATGAAGTCGTGCTGTCTGGTCAATTTGTGGTCAGTGTGATTTTGTTTTATAAGTGAATTCATCCACTGGACGTTCTGACACAAAACTAATTGCCTTTTTCGCCTCAGGACAACTCTTCCAGTCAGTTTGTATTCTCAGTACTAGCTCCTAGGCACCACTCATTATTGCTTTCCAGTGACAAAAGTGATAAGAATGGTCAGCCCACGCTGATGCAGAGCGCTGGAGAAATGTGTTTCTCCCTGAGGATGACTGATATTAAATTTTGTTTTTGCTCTGTGTTTATATACGCTCCAAATTGTTGTTGTAGAAGAGGCATCTTATGTAATTTTTATGTGTGATTTAAATATGCAGTTTGGACGACGTTCACATGTAGAATGCGCCCGGTTCTCTCCTAATGGGAAGTATTTAATCACCGGATCAGTGGACGGGTTTATTGTGTTCTGGAACTTCAACAGTGGAAAGATTTGTAAGGTAAAATGTTTTTTTCACATTTTTAGACATATTCCCTTTGAATTTTGTTACATGAATAGTGATAAAGTTGTTTTGCATTTGTTTGAATAATGTTTACGCATTACCCAACTTCTTAAAAGAAAAAAAAAGAAAAAAAAAATCAAGATTATAATTTCAAAACCATTCTTGTGATTAGCGGTATGCTTTAGATTTGTATTCGTAATGTTCTTTTGTTATTTACGGGTCTGTGTGTGCTGTGTATTTGTGTATAAATGGCGTCCTGCAGGATCTCAAGTATCAGGCCCAAGAAAGCTTCATGATGATGGACGATGCTGTGCTGTGCATGTGCTTCAGTCAAGATGTAGATCTACTGGCCACAGGAGCTCAGAATGGCAAAATTAAGGTTAGTTTGGTCAAACAGTGTAAGAATCCAGCTGATGCCTTCTTGTTTGAGTCTCAGCTTTGGTATGTTTATTTGAATAGAAAATGTGCATGTTTCTAAAACATTGAAATATGTCATTGTGTGTTGATGAAAAAGGTGTGGAAGATCCAAAGTGGCCTGTGTGTGCGAAGGTTCGAGCACGCTCACAGCAAAGGTGTGACTTGTCTGAGCTTTTCAAAGGACAGCGACCATATCCTCAGTGCCTCGTTTGACCAAACCATAAGGTGGGATTTCACAGCGTCCACAGTGAGCTCAAAGCCATACCACATATCTATATTGACTTGACGAGTCAATATGTGGAAAGCATTACATGCCATTGCTAAGTATGGTGGAGTATCCATGTTGCTGTGGGTCGTTTGTCTTTAAAAGACCCTGGGGACATTTTTAGAGTATATGTCATCTTGGAATTGTTAAAATACAAAAAGAAAACACCTGGTGGAAACCATACAGCCAAATTATCACATAAAAGGTTCAAAGGCCCCAAAATCAATCTTCTGTCACGGTCATCTCTGTCCTACATCCTGTACAACAATTGCCAGTTGGTGAATTTAAAAGAGGATTAAGAAGAAATCAGGACTGACTGATTTCGTCAGATGATCAAGATCCATCTCCCCCAGTAAACTTCAACGCTGAGAAAAGAATTAGAGCTACTCCATTGGTAAAAAGAGGTTTTATCAAGTAAATAACCAAAAGGGCAACACTAATTGTTTGACAAATCATTTTCTAAAAAACTATTTCAGGATAATTTCCTTGCTAAATAGTTCTAGCACATTGAGCATTACATTTTTTTATTTATTTTTTTACCACTGCATTCAAATTTTCATTTAGTTTGAGATGTTTTAGACATATTTACCAGTTGTTATTTTATAAATTTTTATGTTACGTTTGTATACACATGTTGCAGGCTTGTGCGTAATATACATAACACTTAAAGTATAACATCTAATGACAGAAAAATGTGACTAAATTTGAAAATAAATTATGGTAAATGTAGATGTATAAAAAAGATCAAACTGAAATGGAGCAGGTTAGCATTGTTCCTTGGAATTATCTGATTTCTGTGATTAAAAATGGGTCATTACAACAGCCTTAATTCTGAAATTGACTTCCTAAAGTAACCAAACATGAGGTAGGAGCTTTGTTTGGTTTCTGGAGTCTTGTGCAGAAGCAGATTTGTCTGCAGTGGGAGGAAAGCGAAAGATCTTATTGACCTGAAAGATGATTCATAAAGGTTTGGAAGATGCACATACAGGCATCGACTCATGAAGGACAGCAGGAAGATGGGTGCTTTTTTTTTTGTTTGTTTTATCAGTTTACTTTTACAGCCCACTGTAAATTCATAAGAAACACAAGAGTGGGTGGGCAACAAGTTAGGAAAAAAAAATGCATGAAAAATATTCAAGATGTTAGTGATCTTCAGTTGTGGCGCTGCGGTTTAATGTATGACTCTTTTCTGAAGTAACAGGCTGGGTGGATATTAATAACATGAATGTACATATGCTTGCATTTCAAACTTCTGCAAACATGAATCCAAACTAACGTAACTATACACTTTACACAGAAAACAACTTTCAAAGTACAGAATTAGCATCTGTAATCACCTATTTTAATCCACTAGCATAAGCAAATCTGCAAAGTTGTGGCGCCTTCAAAGTATTCTGCTTGTTCCATTCTTCCCCTCTGCACACAAACACTGACTCTCCTTTCATTTTGAGGGGTTGAATGCTATATCTGACTCCTGGGTGGGGGGGGGGAGGGGTGGGCTGAGCCTCGAGTTGGAGGCACATGTGCTGTGTGGGTGCAGCTGAGGTACCATGCGCTCAGGCACAAAGCTGCAACGTGTCTCTCCACCTTACGGATCCTCAAGTCGAGAAAATTCCTCACAAGGAGCGAGTCTTCCTTTCCAGGAGACAAAGTGAATCAGTAAGCGTGAGGTGTTTTGTCATGGTTTAGCTCATCTGCACCCATTCACTCAGCAGGAGCTAAAAATAACTCAGTGGCTACACGTTTTGTCTGCTTTCAAGAATAATACGCTCCTCCAGTTAAACAGAGGGTTCAAAAAAAAAAAAAAGGTAGTCATTGCTTTCCTTTATGTCATTTGCTTTTCGACATCATTTTCAGAATCCATGAGCTGAGGTCAGGCAAGACGCTGAGGGAGTTGAAAGGACATTCATCGTTTGTAAACGACGCGTGCTTCGCTCAGGACGGTTTTCACATCATCAGCGCCTCGGCCGATGGCACTGTTAAGGTATGATTTACATAAGCAGTCTGGGTCCACACTTAGTTATGCCACATTAGATGTAAGTTATGGTTCCTGTCAAAAGTTATACAATCATCCGGGGCATAGATCTAATATTTTTGGAGCTTTTAAGGATGCTTTGGTACAGAAAGGAATGATTGTACATCACACAACTTCATAAACTTTTGAACACAAGAGTTGGATGCACAAGTTTGAATTTATTGTAGATATTTATGAATATATCCTTAAACATACTTATACAACCTAATTGATATTTGGTCTGGAGTGTTTGCACACTTATTTAGATTCCTGGTAAAATTCTGCTTGGCAGAGTTGGCATAGTCCACAGATTTCCTCAGGTCATTCTGAATAAAAGTTTTCTGGACAGATTGGATAAAAATGGATGTATTTTAACCACAGCGATAAAGAGTTTAAGCTGAATAAACTTAAATCTTCATGCAGCCATGAAGCATGAAGTTGTTAGAAGGTGATGGGGTTTGTTTCCCTGGCAGCCCTGCAGCGACGAAGTAACCAATAACTTCTTCCAAATTCTTCAGCTTCCCATCAAATTAAAAGTAGAAACTTTTAATTAACTCTGTGTTCCAACTGGGCAACAATGTCAAACACTTGATAGGAATAAAATGGTTCTGGAATGGGTAAAGCTGGCTAATTAAGCTATTGAGATGACTCCAATTTCAACCCCACTGAATAGCTGTAAGAAAACCAACTAACTTGACTTAAATGTGCCATTCCTAAAAAGAAAAGTGGTTAAATATTCAGGCAGAATTATGACCAAACTTTGTTGATGGATACAGAAAGTGTGTGGCTTCTCTGCAACTTGCTAAGGGACATTTTGTGTGTGTGTGTGTGTGTGTGTGTGTGTGTGTGTGTGTGTGTGTGTGTGTGTGTGTGTGCATATATATCTGAGCCTGTATGCACAGTTATGTGCATACAGGCTCATACATGTTGGATTAGAGAAAACCAACAAGTAATTCACACTTGCACCCAGTTCTTGTTTTAAAAATTTCACTCAAGTGTGTTTGGTTCGAATGTGTTTATGCCAAAAACGAGTTCCTGTACACTTCCGACTAGAACTGTTAAGCTGGAAAATATTTCTTCTCAGATTTGGAGCACAAAATCCTGCGAATGCATTCACACGTTCAAATCCCAGTCAATGACGTCAGAAGTCCCAGTCAACAATGTGATTCCTCTTCCCCAAAAGCCTGAGGAGTTTGTGGTGTGTAACCACTCCAGTACGGTGGTCATCATGAACATGCACGGCCAGGTGAGAGCATCGTTTGACTTGGTTTGAAACAGTCTTACACTTCTTCATGGAAATTATTAGTGATTTTCTTTCTTTCTTGTTTTTTTTTAAACTAATCGGCTCTAAAAGCAATAACTAAATCTTACCTTTTTTTTTTTTTTTTTTTTTTTTAAAAACATAATAAATTTTTCTAATTATTTTTTATTGTTTTTGCAAAAAAAA
>NW_015112896.1:411143-415677 GCF_001443285.1 Poecilia latipinna
TTTTTTTTTTTTTGCAAAGACTAATGACATTCTGCTAATCGTTTCTACTAGTGTTAGCATAAATAAATGAACATACAGCAGATCATTTTTCGCATTCTATATTTCGACGTTTAGACAAAACACCGATTCTCATAATACGCAAAAACTTGTGATGATCATTTATGTGGCCACTTGTCTCAATGTGCAAATCAAGCTGAACAGGGCAACTCCCAGCAAATGTTGTTTTCTCAAAAGATGTAGAAAACTTTGCCTTCTATTTAAACCATATGAAAGATATCAAGATGTCTTACTCAATGAACACAAGTAGTTATGCTCAAAGAAGAAACTGTGTCTGCTAAATTGCTGGGGCGATTTAAACACAAGTTGCCAATATTACGTGTAGAGGCAGTTTTTTTTTTTTTTTATGGCTGGCCTGCATTGAATTTCGGGAGATTAATAATTGTTTTCTGGTCATGATGCCTTCCTCGTGACAGAAAGTGCCTAATTAACTAAACTACAACTTAAAATCGATGCAAGGAACACAGATAAGTAGACAAATGTAGAGGTCTAGAAAAGCTCCAGCATCTCATATTTTCTGGGTTTCAACAAATACTTTATAATATCAGCATCGATATTACTTAATGTTCAAGACCTCTTCCCAAGAGTTCTCATGGTTCTCCTGGGTGAATGGACTGAGATAACTAAATACAACATTTATACAGTGACAAAGCAACTAAAAATGTAACTATTCTTGAAAATAAGTTTCTTTTTCCATACGTTAAATCAGTTTTTGAACTTTTCCACAATCCGCCACAGTCTTTAGGAATACAACAGTAATGTGTATCACAGCCCTTCTGTCTAATGGAAATTTGAAAAGTGAATTAAAATCTAATTATTGTCTAAAGTTTTTTTTTTTTGACTATTAAAATATTGAAGCTTTCAACAAAGTTGTGTACTGAAAACATAACGGGAAAAATAATAAAAAATAGTTATTAAAGATATCAATTACGTTTGTCCAACCTCCCAGGTGTCAGCAGGATCTTTTCTTGGCATGTTTAGGTTTTTAATTATTTCTACTGGGAAAGCAGAACAACAAACAAACTTCAATAAGCTTGAACTTTTTAGTGAACCTGTTCTAAACAGGAAAGTATGATTCTATTCTGTAATTCTAGGGGGAAAAAAAGTGTTTATCCCCTAACGTGACAGACGAGTTAACATTTAAAACAATTTATATTTCACTCATTTAGTCCTACCAATTTACAGCGTGGCTGTTATGGAAAAGTTCATTTCCTTCCTTCTTCCTCCTCAGACAGTGAAGACTTTCTGTTCAGAGCAGCCAGAGAGAGCAGGCTTTGTGTGCTGCGCCGTGTCGCCCCACGGGGAGTGGATCTACTGTGTGGGGGAGGACAGCGTGCTGTACTGTTTTAACTACACGACGGGGAGGCTGGAGAAAACGCTGACTGTAAGCCCCTCTGCTCATACCCAACAATTATCTTTGAGAAAAACTGTTAGTGGGCCTCGACTCCCTATTTTGCTGCCTCATTGTCGTGGTAGCATCTTTCAGCAAGTGCAGTTAGGGAAGCTGGATGTCTGTAGGAGGTTGGAGGGGTGGGGATGAGAATGTGTATTGATCTGCATTCCTCTGCACCCACAGGTTCACGACAAGGATGTAATTGGCATCGCTCACCACCCACATGAGAACCTGATTGCCACATACAGCGAGGATGGCCTGTTAAGGCTGTGGAAACCTTAAGCTGTCACCTTCATCCTGCTGTGGAGGAGCTAGGCAGTTGTTTGCACAGTTCAAAAGCATCCAGATCAACTCAAAGGGATAGTTCAGAATTTTTTTTTTTATGTTTTTTTATGCTATGTGAATTTCTTTAAAAATTCTACACCAATATCTAATCTGCAGTTCAACATCTTCATACAGTATGCATAATTTATTGTAAGTCTAGATTCATCCCAAAGGATGAAGCTAGCGGTAATTAAGAGTGAAACCAAAGTGGACTTTGTCCTTCTTCAAAATGTATTGTGTTTACAGGATGCTCACTTGACCTTCAAAATCAGAAGATGGAAAAAAGAATTAGAAAAGCAACACTTGAGTACAAACAGAAGATCTCTCTTTAACATAAACTGTAGGTGTGTCTGGTGCACATTTAGTTAAACTCTTTCTTCATTTAGTGAAGTTACTCATAGTGGGTAGTGTAGCCAGAAATGTTACTCAAGTAAGTGTAGTGATGCTTCATGATAATATTACTCAAGTAAAATTATTCCAGTAGCAGTTCCCNTTTTTTTTTTTTTGCAAAGACTAATGACATTCTGCTAATCGTTTCTACTAGTGTTAGCATAAATAAATGAACATACAGCAGATCATTTTTCGCATTCTATATTTCGACGTTTAGACAAAACACCGATTCTCATAATACGCAAAAACTTGTGATGATCATTTATGTGGCCACTTGTCTCAATGTGCAAATCAAGCTGAACAGGGCAACTCCCAGCAAATGTTGTTTTCTCAAAAGATGTAGAAAACTTTGCCTTCTATTTAAACCATATGAAAGATATCAAGATGTCTTACTCAATGAACACAAGTAGTTATGCTCAAAGAAGAAACTGTGTCTGCTAAATTGCTGGGGCGATTTAAACACAAGTTGCCAATATTACGTGTAGAGGCAGTTTTTTTTTTTTTTTATGGCTGGCCTGCATTGAATTTCGGGAGATTAATAATTGTTTTCTGGTCATGATGCCTTCCTCGTGACAGAAAGTGCCTAATTAACTAAACTACAACTTAAAATCGATGCAAGGAACACAGATAAGTAGACAAATGTAGAGGTCTAGAAAAGCTCCAGCATCTCATATTTTCTGGGTTTCAACAAATACTTTATAATATCAGCATCGATATTACTTAATGTTCAAGACCTCTTCCCAAGAGTTCTCATGGTTCTCCTGGGTGAATGGACTGAGATAACTAAATACAACATTTATACAGTGACAAAGCAACTAAAAATGTAACTATTCTTGAAAATAAGTTTCTTTTTCCATACGTTAAATCAGTTTTTGAACTTTTCCACAATCCGCCACAGTCTTTAGGAATACAACAGTAATGTGTATCACAGCCCTTCTGTCTAATGGAAATTTGAAAAGTGAATTAAAATCTAATTATTGTCTAAAGTTTTTTTTTTTTTGACTATTAAAATATTGAAGCTTTCAACAAAGTTGTGTACTGAAAACATAACGGGAAAAATAATAAAAAATAGTTATTAAAGATATCAATTACGTTTGTCCAACCTCCCAGGTGTCAGCAGGATCTTTTCTTGGCATGTTTAGGTTTTTAATTATTTCTACTGGGAAAGCAGAACAACAAACAAACTTCAATAAGCTTGAACTTTTTAGTGAACCTGTTCTAAACAGGAAAGTATGATTCTATTCTGTAATTCTAGGGGGAAAAAAAGTGTTTATCCCCTAACGTGACAGACGAGTTAACATTTAAAACAATTTATATTTCACTCATTTAGTCCTACCAATTTACAGCGTGGCTGTTATGGAAAAGTTCATTTCCTTCCTTCTTCCTCCTCAGACAGTGAAGACTTTCTGTTCAGAGCAGCCAGAGAGAGCAGGCTTTGTGTGCTGCGCCGTGTCGCCCCACGGGGAGTGGATCTACTGTGTGGGGGAGGACAGCGTGCTGTACTGTTTTAACTACACGACGGGGAGGCTGGAGAAAACGCTGACTGTAAGCCCCTCTGCTCATACCCAACAATTATCTTTGAGAAAAACTGTTAGTGGGCCTCGACTCCCTATTTTGCTGCCTCATTGTCGTGGTAGCATCTTTCAGCAAGTGCAGTTAGGGAAGCTGGATGTCTGTAGGAGGTTGGAGGGGTGGGGATGAGAATGTGTATTGATCTGCATTCCTCTGCACCCACAGGTTCACGACAAGGATGTAATTGGCATCGCTCACCACCCACATGAGAACCTGATTGCCACATACAGCGAGGATGGCCTGTTAAGGCTGTGGAAACCTTAAGCTGTCACCTTCATCCTGCTGTGGAGGAGCTAGGCAGTTGTTTGCACAGTTCAAAAGCATCCAGATCAACTCAAAGGGATAGTTCAGAATTTTTTTTTTTATGTTTTTTTATGCTATGTGAATTTCTTTAAAAATTCTACACCAATATCTAATCTGCAGTTCAACATCTTCATACAGTATGCATAATTTATTGTAAGTCTAGATTCATCCCAAAGGATGAAGCTAGCGGTAATTAAGAGTGAAACCAAAGTGGACTTTGTCCTTCTTCAAAATGTATTGTGTTTACAGGATGCTCACTTGACCTTCAAAATCAGAAGATGGAAAAAAGAATTAGAAAAGCAACACTTGAGTACAAACAGAAGATCTCTCTTTAACATAAACTGTAGGTGTGTCTGGTGCACATTTAGTTAAACTCTTTCTTCATTTAGTGAAGTTACTCATAGTGGGTAGTGTAGCCAGAAATGTTACTCAAGTAAGTGTAGTGATGCTTCATGATAATATTACTCAAGTAAAATTATTCCAGTAGCAGTTCCC
>NW_015112897.1:0-7016 GCF_001443285.1 Poecilia latipinna
CCCCCTCTCTCACTACCCGTCAAACTACTTTCAAATAAAGGCCACTAGAGTCAACAAAACCTTTAAAAATAAATAAAGGTGATTACATCTTTATTTTCCAATTGGTCCTGCTTGTCATAATGTCTAGCTATGGGAAATGTGCCTGTAGTGATCATATGCTACCATAATTGGACAATCTTAAGACATAATTTCACAGTTAATTCTTGCAACTTATGATCAAATTCTGGTCTCATTTTGTTTTGATGCTCTTAGAGCTTCCATGTTTTTAGGAGCTTTGGGGAAAAAAAGTTTTGAAATTACTTTTATGAAAGAGAATGTTCCAGTAATCTGCATAACTTGGTGCATGTAGTCACATTCAAGGATGTGAAGTCTACTTGTTGAAACCTAATGCCCATTTGCTGTCTGCTTCAATGTCTCTAAGCAAATTTCAATATTTTGAAAACTGTTGCAAAAGAAACGTCTGAACTAGGATGGTACTCTCTTAGTTTCACACAAAACAAAAAATAAAAACATATACACGCTCTACCTAAATTTAAGATGCTGTTATACTTGTATAACATGGAATTTAAAAAAAAAAAAAAAAAAAAAAAAACTTCACAAATATTGTTAAATTAAAGCCATGTGGAAATTAAGTTAAGAATCTTACCAGTGACAGCAGTAAGTTGTACTCCACTGCTTCTGATGCTCTCAAACACAGAGAAGAGAGTGAATGTGTATCTGGTTCCAGCAGTGAGAGATGAAACTGTGTAGTTCACTGGTCCATCTCCATCTGGTGAACTGATGAATGTTTCTGATCCATTAAACTGGAGAACAAAGCTGGTGCTGTTGTTGATTTTATTCCACTGCAGAGTGATGCTGCTCTCATTTTGAATGGATGACCTGAAGCCTTCTGCATTTTGAGGTTCTTCGAAAAAAAAAAAAAAAATCACAAGTGACTCCATCATGTCACTACAATTTGTCTGACAATGAACATAAGATATTATATTCAATTGTTTGTAAAAAAAAAAAAAAGTATACTGAAAACATATGATGAAAGTTTCTCTGTAAAACATAAAGGTCTCACAATAGTAGATCTTCAACAACAGGTGCAGCTTTTAAAAAATAATGAAACCTTTTTCTCTTACTGGTAACGACAGCAATGCTGACTCCACTACTTCTGACGTTATCCAACACAGAGAAGAGACTGAATGTGTATCTGGTTCCAGCAGTGAGAGATGTGACTGTATGCAACACTGGTCCATCTCCAGCTGGTGAACTGATGTTTGTCTCTGTGCCGTCATACTGGAGAACAAAGCTGATGTTGTTGTTTATCTTATTCCACTGCAGAGTGATGCTGCTCTCATTTTGACTTGATGCCCTGAAGCCCTCTATGTTGGCTGGGACTGAGAGAAAAAGTTCATCTTTACTTAGAGTCTACATAAAACAAAAAACAGAGGAGTCAAATTTCACTGAGATATTTTATGCCTCAGAATTGGGTTTTCCTTCAGAATGAAAACTGCAACTGTACTAACGATCTTGATTTTTCTCTTCATATATGAAAAATCATGAAACTCTAAAAAAATTAGAAAATATTAGAAAATATTAAATGGGCTTTAATATGGGAAATTTGAAATTTAAATCACCTTTGCCTAAACCCATTTGATATTTTCTCTGTATATCTGATTTTTTACTTAATTTTTTTATCATTCCATGGACAACACAGGAGTATTTCTCTCCGCTGTTTTTAAAATTTACATTTATTTCTATGTCTGATTTAGTGTTTTTATGTTTTGTAAGTGCAATCTTGTATTTCAACGAGACAACCTGTACTATGGTCAAATAAAGAAAAAACTAAAAATTCAAAAAGTTTCACAGAGAACTTAAAGCATGAGTTTACAGTGTTAGTATGTGAGCAGTTATTAACACATTTGCTTCTTATGTTAAAGATCAATATATAGTACGAGTTACTTGGTTTGTAACAGATGAAAGGAAAACTCTGGGTGCAGTCTTCGTCCAGCCATTTTCCCGAGTCGCTGAATGAAGCAGCAACACATTGACTGTAATCATCGTTTGGCTGACCGGCCGCCCAGTGTCGAAACAGAGAGGGGCTGCTGTCTGACCACAGTTTGTCCCGATAAAGCCCAATCCACACCTCGATGCCACCCAGTAGTGTCCTGATGTTATTATTTTCTGCTTGATTTCGAATGCTGTGAAGAAAGAAAATTACAGAAACGAATGGAAAACTGAACTGGTTCTGCAGACAATAACTTTCTTTGTCTTGGATTATGATTACATTTTCCACATTTTTTTTGACATTTCAACAACAAACTGATAAAGTTTTATTGATTTCTCAGGACAGGTAAACTAAGTAGCACATAATGATAAAGCGTATAAAATGGACAAAGTTTTTTTATTTTCAAATGAAAATAAAATGTTAATGTTTGCTTTGTAGGTTCATAAGTTTTAATTTTGCTGCTGAATTACTGCAATGACAAAAGTGGGAGAAGAAAACTCATAGTGCTAAGTAGTACATTACATATTTCAATTTGTTTTAATATTGTGCTTTTATTACCTGGCCAGGTCAATATAATTCTCTCTGCAGAATCGCTGAGCTTCGGTCCAATTCAGTGATTGGGTACTGACGAAATAAGACGGCGAGCCACCGACAATACCTGCAGATCAAACGGACTGACGATTAGGAACGCTTGAAGTTAACCAGGTACGTTATTAATAAGGGAATTCCTAGGAAATGATGCCATCAAGTGGCTTTAACCAGAATTACATGAGCAGAGAAAGAAAGAATAGTTCCACCTTTTTTCCCCCATGACCAACATTTCAGTGTTCAGGAGATTTTATACAAGTAACAAAAAGAATTACAGACTTTTAGTGTAAACTGAATAAAAATCTTACCAGTGTAACACAAAAAACGTCTCAGGTCCAAGCACTGACGGTCATCCCACCCACCCAAATACGTGTTGTCACTTAAAAACCTAACACAGTGCTGCTGTCCACCGAGGTCATTGGGTGAGCCGGCTATCCAGTTCCTAAATGTATACTCTCCAGCTCCATAGAAGCTGCTGTCATTCAGGGACCATTTCCAGCTGTTGTACAACTCATCATAGAGGCCTATCCAAGCATTGCCTGTTGAAATACAGTTTCAAGTTGTCAATGAGCAGCTGTGAAGATTGATCTAAGAGAATTTGTATTTCTGAATGTCTCCAGACATTTTTTTTGTACAAATATATATATATATATGCATCTCAAAATATAAGATCTGTGTCTGAAACATTTAAGCATGCAGTGAGTGTTAAGAATCTACCCGAATAGCCAGGATTTGTCCTGAGAACAGCATCAACGTCGGCCAAGTTTTCAATGGTGGCCAGGTCGGTGTAGTCCCGTCTGCAGACACTCTGGGCGTTTGTCCAGGTTTGTGCAGAGCCTACAAAGTAGTACTGACGAGTTTGTGCAAAGGCAACGCTGAGGAGTGCGCCTAGAATAAAACACATTGAGTAATCCATAGCTGTTGAGTACGGATGCATTCACTGGCCATTTTATTCAGTGCACCTGTTAACACAGTGATTCAGCCAAACACGTGACAGCAGTTCAATGCATTTAGGCACGAAGAGGTGGACAAGAAAACTTACTGACGTACAAATTGAGTTAGCTGAAAGATCGAGAACTAGATGGATTAATAACTATGTGTCCCTTCCTAGAAAAATATCTGTTCTAAACTTTGGGTACATTGAAAAGTTGCAATATTTATCACAAAGTTGTTTTCAGGTCACTAGAATAGAGAAAAGGTAAGTAGGGAGATAGTTTTACATCCTGATAACTTGCTGCATTTCTTTTCCATATTATGCTTTATTTTTTAATGTAGAATTGATTTGCTGACTAATTTTCAATTCTTGTCATTAGTTGGGGTTTTACAAATGAGTGAAATGTGACAAAAACCTAAATATTAGCTTTCAGAATTTTGACTTAGTATCCTGTCCCACTTCAGTTATTAAAGAAAATATGCATTTGAAACATCAAGTTTCTTTTACATTTACTTTTCCATGAACAATCCTTTACTTTTAGTTTCTTACAGAAAGTATTTAGAAGAGAACATTTTGGTTTTATTTATTTTTATGCTTTATTTTACGTCTGTTTGTACAAGCTCCCCATTTGTAGGAATTCCTTTGATTTCAAACGAACATGCAACAAAATACAACATAAAGCAGAAAATTAAATCAAAAAGGTACGAACCTGTAAGTCCGAGGTAGATCAATCTAAAATCCATTGGTCAAACTTTTAAAATGACCAATAATGGTTTAATGGTCATCCACTGAATCTACCTTATGAAGTTCTCGCATCTCAGTCAAGTAAAAAAAAAAAAAAAAATCCAGATACTCAACATTAAGATTTTAAAGTTCATTTTTTAAAAAGTATTCACCTTCTTGTTGCTAAAATTGTCCTGACGGAAAATGATACACACCAAAGCAATGAGGAGGTGTGTGCTGCAATGAAGTGAAGATACTCATGAACAGAAACTTCAGGCGCTCTGCGGTTTTACTACTGTTAGAGTAACAAAGAAACACGTCTGATTAGTTTTATAGATCCTAGGAACTTTTTGGAAAGATTGTTCCTCGTTCTGCAGTAACATACAGGAATGAGGATGTGTTTCAACCCAGCTCTTGTGAAAATTAAAGTTATCCTTGTTGTCACTTAAAGCACAATGTACTGACATTTACACAAATGATATTAACAAATAAAGCTCAGTTGTACCACAAGCTGTACAGCTTTTTGTTGAGATGCTAAGAAAAGCAATAATGAATTTGAAAATCAGTGGATGGATATCTTAAAAAATGCTCAGAAAGGAAATTGGAAGATGATTTTATTAGCTATGACTTTGCAGTTTTTGAAACGCTTTCCCACATCATCACTACACCAGGAACTGCAGAGGACTGCAGTTAAATCTGGCACATTTACAAGGTAGACTTATGTCTATATATCCTTTTTTAAATAAACATTTATAGTATTTTCATAAACTAAACAGTAGAAAGGTCTCCTGACGCTCCAGCTCAGCCCTACAGTCCTTGTAAAGTGTGTAATCTCACGTACCGATTCTTAACAAACCTTTACTGAACGCTGCTTGGTTAGTTGTTTTTTTTTTGTTGTGAATTTCTGAATTGGTTTTCTTACTAAGCAGTGTGTACATGTTGGACCACAACTCCTCTCCAATAAAAACTAAAAGCCGGAGCCCACTGTGTCATGCGTGGAGCAGGGATCGGACCAAAACACAAACAGGAAAGTGGAAGTTTCATGATGACTAATTTTTTAGAAAGAATTTAACCAAACTCAACCAAAACTTCTTAAAAGAGATTAACAAGTGACAGAGAACACAGCGGTAACATGAATGGGGATCTAAGAGATGTAACAGAGAGCAGAAGGGCTAATCTGCAGCAGGTGTAATCAAAAGAATGAGGAACAGCTGGAGGGAAACCACAAGAAGAGGACAGATGAGTAAATGGAAAACAGCTGCAACATAAGTTGAAAATGTGATTAAACAAAGAAGAAATCCTAAAACTAACATGAGCAGCAACAGAAAAAACATTACAAGAGTATAAATCTAAGTGCAAAATATATAATAAATCAAAAGGGAAACACACAGAGGAAAGAACAAAAAAGAAAGGCTCAAAACATGAATGAAAACCAAAGTTGTAACACAATGCTTAATAAACTAAAAGGTGATGTGGGAACTGAAGACATACATTCTTGTGGACTGAATTGTAGAGGATTGTTTTCTTCCAAATTAAGTCACAAAACCTTAACGGGATTAAATGAGCAGGTTCTTGCTAAATCATGTCAGTGCCACCAGGGTAGAGAAACATAACTCACTCTTGTGGTGGAAACTCTCTTAATTAGTACAAGACATTTAATGGCCATTTACCTTAAATGCATCTGTAATTAAACTGTGGTCAAATTAAATAAGTCTGAACACTACACCAAACTACTCCATTTACAATTTTTAATCACACATTTATTTTGCATGAAGATGTGAGAGTTCTCTGGTTTTTAAGCAGAGAAAACTTGCTCTGCATTTAACCATAAAGTATTATGAGAAGCCCTGTTGAAAGCAGTTGAACAATGAAGTTGATGAAAGAATCTGGTCTGCCAGGAAAACTGTCAAAAGCCAGTGACTCACAAACTGAAGAAAATCTCATATTTCAGAGGTACATAAACTATGTAGACAACAAAGTCAGAAGATTTTGTTTTTACTTGCTAGTTTATAAGGATCCTGATGATAGTGTCTGATCTACAAATGTAATATGCATCAGATGATTCCAGAGTATTTATAATAAAAATGGAAATTTATTAAAAACGTAGTTCAATCAGATTCTGTGTTTTCTTCCTGCTTTGTCCTTGAGCTTTCAGTTAATACTTAAGAAAATTTATAAGTGCAAAAACAGTCAGGTCTTACAAAGTAATGTCTTCATGTTCAGTAGGGAAAACCTGAATATTAATGTTTGGAGTGAGAAGTACACAATTTCAACTGGCTGTATAGTCTTACAGTAACTTTTGTGCTGGGTCCGTGCATTTTCTGTAACCAGATGTGGGAGATGCATGTAAAACATGCTATGTTTGTTGATGCAGGGGCAAAATACATACAGGAATATGGAATTAGCATGGTGAGGTTTTATATTAATAAGAAAACTTACAAGTCTCACACAGGTAGTCAGGTCTAGGAGTACAAAAAAGACTAAATGGCAGCAGAACATTCTGGAAAAACAGGTCATGCCAGGAAAGAAGTTAGCGAAGAGTGGCAGAGACAGAGAGGCCTGAAAACTGAGGAGTGAGATTTACTAACAGGATGCAGCTGGGAGAGGAAGCACACAGGTAGAAACTTTATTAAACATAATTTGTAGAAAGCTGAATCTAAACGTGCTTCTACAAGAAAAGTAATTGCTAGTATTTGTTGATTATATTCATGGGCGTAGGTTTGGGTAGGGACGGTAGGGACATGTCCCGACCAATATTCACGGGATATGAAAAAGTCC
>NW_015112897.1:11076-57940 GCF_001443285.1 Poecilia latipinna
AACTTATCTGGTACATTTCATTCCCTACAAGACCTAGGTGTGCTGGCTGGGGTTCATTTTTTACCCAGGTGACTTCCTAAATCAAGGTCAACAGGAGATTGACTTTTATTTCTTATTTCATCCTTTCACAACAAGATGAAATATCAACATTCCAACGGCCAAAAACGGTTGGCCGTTGCTAAATTTTACTCGATGTTATTTTGGGGGTGCTTATAGAGAAACGCGTAATTGCCCATTGCCAGAAACCTCTCCGGTGCTTTAAAGCTGCCGCTTCCCGTGAGCACCTGAACGCAGCGCGGGAGCATCCGGCGGTGTAGTGAGGAGGAGGAAGGAGGAGGAGGAGGGATGAGAGGAAAGAGAGGGACAGGAAGAAGAGGAAGCATATCGATGGTAAGCATGAAGAATATTCCCGGACTCTGAGCTGATCGACGGGGAAAACATCTTCCCTCGCTCGTTAAGAGGCCGACAGGAAGCGGAGGGAGACAACGGACAGGATGGAGGGGGAGACGCAGTTCCTTTGTGGGGTGGTGGAAGGTGAGAGCGGCCGACTTCATCGATGACCTCCTATAAATCATGTGATATTTTTTATATTATTCCTATGCTCAGCGTATTGATTTTGAACAGAGAATAGTGTGACCTGGAAGAAAAAACGATCGTTTGCAGCTACTGTAAAATGGGCGTGGGAGTGTTGATAAATATATTTATGAAGGAAGAATAAGCTTGGATGAAAAGGTCTGTGGCAAATGATGGTGTGGGCATCAGCAGAGTGAAGTGGAGATCAAAAAGGCAGGCAGCGGACAGCATCAGATCTCTTTGAACTATGCCACTGTAGCTGCTGGAAATAAAGACAGATGTGCTGATGAATGAAACAGAAATGATGGAAGGAACACAAATGACGTGATGGAGCTGGAAATGAAGAGGCTGGTGATAAGAGAATGAAATGAAGTTTGAATGACACGACAATAGCAGATGATGACAGAGATGGTGTGTGGGGGGAGGAGGAGGAAGGCTGCTGTTATGGTGGGCAGTTAATTATCACGATGATGATGAGGATGATGACAAAGAAGGTGAAGAGGACACACGACTCAACAGATCATCTTAAATCTGTTGAGTACATTTTTGATGAAGAGGAGAATTATGATAATAATGTTGAAAAAAGTAATGTAGAATTACAATTATTATTGTTTATCGTGCCACAGATTACCGCAATACAGCAGCATACAAAGTAATTTAAAAAGTAAATCCTGGTTAATTATGATGTTGCATACTTCCTCCATTTTTAGACACGAACCAAAATAGTTGAATAATCCAGGCATGTAAGATGTAAGCAAAATGAGAGACGGTAGGGGAATTCACAGCGTTCAACTACGTCTGGACAGATAAGACAAAATCATTTTAGATAAAATAAAAACAAGACACAATGGCTTGTTTTAGAGTAACTGGTCAGGAAATTAGTAGCAAGATGAATCAAAATTTTAGGCATCTGGTGTCTTAAGGTGAGGGAGACTTCATTAGGGTAGACAAAGTGTTTGCACTGTGTTGCATGAGCTTTAGTAAAATTATTGGGACATTTCTGCCATATTTAACAACAATGTCCCACTGGCACACAGGTGCATTGTGTTTGAAAGTTGCATGTCCAAAAAATTCTGTGAAATTATGACTTAGTTGGTGATCAAATTACGTCAACCTAGCATAAAAAGCATAAAAATCATTCTAGTGTGCTAATTACATAAAGTGTTGTATTTTACTCTTTTCATGTCTTTAACGTTTTGTGTCATTACATTCGTGTCTAACATCAAATTTCTAGAGATGGGAAATGCTCTCACTTTTTTTTTTATAGCTCATCAGGATTATGTTTATACCAAACACTTAAAAAGGTTTTTCAAAATGAATTATTTCTCAAGAAGGTTTATTTTTGACATGCTGGTCAATATTGGAAGCAAAACCCAAAACGTTAGACAAGAGAAACAATGATAGAGTAACCAAAATAGTAATCCAACTTTGCACAACAGCTCATTTAAATTGCAGTTATTGTTCTGCACCAGTAGTAAAAAATGTATAATCTCAATTTTGATGTGATATGCAGGAAACCAAATAAAGTCATCAGTAAATAACTAGATCGCTCTCTTACCCTTGTTGGCGTTCTGTTTGTTAAATAATACATCTTTGGCAGTTTTTCTTTTATTTTTAAGTGTCTATCATTCCAGCTGCATACTGTATCATTTAATCCGTTCCAGTTCAGCATTCACAACAGACATCATCTTAAATCTTCTTTGTTCCAGTGCAGTCCAGCAGCTAATTGTTTGTTAGATTCTTTACTTCCTCTAACCCAGTTCTCCTCAAACCGTTCAGAAGGTTCCTCATGAGGTCATTAGTCTGGCTTTGAAGCGAAGACTCCACTTGCATCTAGAAACGTCAAACATCGCACACATGCACACCAAAGCAATAAAGAAGAAACTCCCCAATGGCTCGCAGAAGGAAGTGGTCTGGACTGCATTTTATTCACTTGTCACTCTGACCCACTTACTGTACTTGCACTCATACACACACTGCAGACTTATTCAGTAACATACAAGTCTGGTAGGGGCACTGGGGATGCTCCCATTTCTATTAATAGAAAATGTGATAGAGTGTGTGCCTGCAGATAAATTAGGCCCAAACCAAATGCAGTGGGGATACGGCCAAGCAGGCGCTGGAAGGTCTCAGATTGTTTTGCCTTACTTTACGTTTTGCATTGTAGCTGCAGCAGCCAGTAATGAGCATTAATGAAACTGAGCTGCTCTTTGTTTATTTGGGAAATTTAGGAGATCTCTCCTGTGGACTCTGATGCAAATTTTCATTCTAGTGATTTTCCAGCATAAAAACCAATTTGTGTGAATCCTCTATTTTAATTCACATACAGCGTCATGAAGGAAGAATGTGCTAGAAATGTGTTCGAGGTAATAGTTTTTATTTCAGCAGAAGATCCTCTTTAATCTTTGTAACATTTTAAAACAAAAAAAATGCATGTAATAAGATTTATCTTTAATATTAATATTAATTTTCAAGCTTCGCTAAAATTCTGGCCCATTCCCTCTGAGAGAACTTGTGAATTAAATTTGTAGGCCACCTAGATTGCATGAACCCGTTTAACTCTGCCCACATATTTTTCTTGATATTGAGATCAGGACTTTGTGATGGTCACTCCAGCACATCGATCTTGTTGTTCTTAAGGGCATTTGCATATTCAACTCGCTTCAAAATTTCCCTAAAGTCTATGATGGCAGCAAAAGTTTGGATGTTTTGATGTGTAAGCTTCTGCCTAATCTTGGACAGTACGGCCAGACACTTTAGTTTTACTTTCTGGTCACCATAGATCCAAAAATTAAGACTTTTGTCCTCGTTTGCATTTCCAAATTGTAATTGGGCTTTTTTTTTTTATGTCTATCATAGATAAAGTCCTCGTTGCTAAGTGATCTTCAGTTCATGTCAATGGCAGAATCAGTTCATTGTGGATAAGGCTGTGAAATATGAAGATGAAACAGTTTAGAAGTGGTGGATTCCAAACAACCCGATCTGAGCCAGTTTTAGTTATCGTGGTCACTTAGTCAAATATGGAGCAATGCAGGCCTGGGCTAAGTTAACACAACATGGTTGGGTCACTCAGCAAAATGAGTTGGTTTTCAATACAAAATATGGGCTAACATAACTAATTTCTAATGTTACCAATGAGCAGTTAAGCACAGCAGTGGTTTTGTGCGTCTGTGCTCATTATGTGTTTGTTTTTCCTTTAGGTTTCTACGGTCGACCCTGGTCTATGGATCAGAGGAAAGTTCTCTTCCAGTGGTAAGAACATTCCTCAGTCTGCTTGTGGCCTGTTGACTATTTTCTCTAGACATTTCAAACTGCTGCGTTTCAACCGTCTGCGTGACAGCATGTATTTAAACCATGTTTGAATTTCAGTCTGGACTTTGACTGGGCCATGCTAATAATACATTTTGCTCCAAACCTCAAGGGTCGAACTCCAGCCCTCAATGGCTGCTATTTTCTGCTACATCCCTCGTCCGACACACAATGGGGAACAAGACAGGTTTAGCCCTCCAATTTAATTTGAGTCACTGCCAAGGAAAGTAACTGCGTTCCCTGTTGAGTTGCAAAACATTTCTTTCATTAGCAGTTTCCTCAGAACGAGAACGAAGCTGTGCATGACTCAGCTCCCTACGTGTTTAAGCATCGGCGATCTATTCATGTAAGGAGAAACAACCTCATACGTAAAAACGATGAGGAGAGACGTGCCTCAAGCATGCTGTAAATTCATGCGCTAATGAAAGACGAGGGATTTTCATGCTCTCTCATTACCCTCGTGTGTTCTGTGTAGTTTGAAGGGAACCAATTAATTCTTCGCGCCTCACTGATCCTACCTTTAAGATTAAATCTTAAATCCTTGCTGAAAGCTTGGACACAGTTTTGTAGCTTGGTATCTAATAATAGCCTGGAGAGTGTACCTCTGCTTCCCTAAGCAAAAAATAATTAGTCCATTGTTTGGTTCTGTTTGAAGTTTGTCCTTATAGCGCACAGCAGGCAGCTGGGATTAAGTCTGAAGAATTCTGCCTTGCAGATTTTACATTTAAAATGTGTCTCAAGTTTGCACAACTTTGCTAAACAGTCACTTTGTTGTGAAGATGCTGCGCCAACAGCCGAGTGTGCGTGTTCCAGATTTATTAATAGAGACGTTTCATTTGGGGTGCAGAAACAGTCGCTTTGTGGTTTCTAGCTTTGGCAGAGTGGTGCTGCAGATTCATACCCAATACGTGTGTTCGTCTCATTGCATGTTGGTATGTAGGTTGGCACTCTGTGGAGGCGACTTACTGTACGTGCCATCTGTCCAGGAAGTGAAAGATGAGATCACTTCCCTTCCATAAATGAGCAGGAGGAACACAAACATGTCGAAGTGTATGAATGGGCACTGATGCAGATTCAGTTTTATTTCTAGTACTATTCTCTATTTATAATTCAGGAGCTTGTGTCCTATAAATGACGCAGCCTTGGGATCGCTCTGTAGAGACAGTTAATCTGCTTTTATTACGATTTTTTTCAGCTCTATCTTTTTCTGCTCCTACTGTCCTCCCTCTCGGTGCGAAACTTCGAGTTATATCTGACAAAGAGAAGCAAAGCTTGGAGAAGATGGATGTGCATAAAACATGTTTTGAAAAAGCTAAGTAAAGGTTGTCACTAAGTGATAAATGTTGTAGCAAACTGGTTTTAGGGTCTGCAAGTCAAAGCAAAGATGCAGCAAAATCGGCTTGAAATAGGAATCGCATGATTTTTAGTTTCATCATCTCTGACAGGTTGGTAAGAATCGCAAAAAAGAAACATAATTTCCATTATCAGTTATTACACCAATGCTGCCAGGTCATTTTGACTACAACATTTTTTGATGTGGGTACTGCTAGAGAGGGAAGAAGTTAGTTTTGATTCCACTATAAACAGTCATGAGGAAAAAAAAAACAAAACTTGTACCTTTGACTTCTGAAGAAGCTCATTTTTATGCATCTGAAAATGTGGATTTTCAATTTCAAAGTAGACAGCACAGTAAATAATGTGGATGAAAAATCAATTATGAGTCTCCCAAAGGGCTTATCTAAACAGAATTTTAAACAATCTGCTCCACTATCAGGAGGATAATCTACAAACATGCCTCAGTCAAGAGGAGGCCACGAGATGCTAGAATAAATCTCCGAAAGCCCAAAATGTCACTGCAGCACCTACAGCAGCCTCTTGGTACTGCAGACATGACATTTCATGCTTGTACAAGCAGAAAAAGTCTGCACAAGTTTAACTTTTGTCGAAGTTGTGCAAAAAGGAAACCTTTGCTCTGTGAGAAAAACGTAAAAACAAAGTACAATTTGCTAGATTTAAAGCAAGCTCACGTGTTTTTCACATAACGGTCTAAAACTGGATCGTTAAGATCACTGCACAGGAGGCGAGTTTTGGTGTGAACCTACTAAAGCAATGGAGGAAAGTAACTTCATTCCAACTGTGAATCATGGAGGTGGAGGTGTCTGTGTCTGAGGAGCCTTTGCTTTTCAAGGACCTGATGTAAGCACATATTTAAAAGGAAGCTAATTTCTTTGACAAGTCTGTTCATTTCAGGGAATAACCAGACATAAAATTCTCACTGGTGCGTCTGTAAATGACTGATGTTTGTCAACCTCTCGAAATGATTTAGATGACCTCTCTTTTGTCTTTCCTTGTGCAACATGTTTACACCTTTCTCCATCTCCCTCAGGATGCAGCTGTGGGGGTTGAACACCTACCTGTACGGCCCCAAAGACGATCTGAAGCACAGACTGCTGTGGAGGGAAGTCTATTCTCCCGAAGAGGAAGGTTTGTACATTCACTCTATCCCTTTAAGACTAATCACACGTAGTTCCTTCTCTACCAATTTAGCATACAGTTCTCACCCCAACCATCATTCATACCTATGACTTGTTCCTCTTCCTCTCACAGCTCAGTTGCGTACTCTTATAGTGGAAGCTCAGTCCCGGGGTCTGAGGTTTGTTTACGCTCTCTCCCCTGGTCAGGACATCGTCTTCTCTTCTTCCTGCGACTTGACGCTGCTCAAACGGAAGCTGAAACAGGCACGTTACTCTCTCTAACATATATCAGGAGCACACCTGCGTGTGTTGCGTCCCGCTTCCTGATCCTCCTTTGTTTCTCTCTGGCAGGTGTCAGACCTGGGGTGCCAGGCGTTCGCCATCCTCTTTGACGACATCGATCACTCCATGTGCCAGGCCGACAGCGAGGCCTTCACTTCATTTGCCCACGCTCAGGTCACAGTCACTAACGAGATTTACCGCTTCTTGGGGGAGCCGCCTGTCTTCCTTTTCTGCCCGACAGGTAAGACCGAAGTCTGCATAAAACTCTGCCATGCAGGTTTTGTTGAATGAAACATTATTTCCTCTTTCTTTTATGCTTAGAGTATTGCGGTTCTCTCTGCTCTCCAAGTGTGTCAAAATCTCCCTACCTGCAAACAGTCGGAGAGGACCTACTACCAAACATAACAGTGATATGGACAGGTAAGATAAAAATCAATGAAAACGCTCTTAAAAGTTGCATAATCTGTCTTCCTTCTAGAATTTAGAAATACACCTGACGTGTTCTTTGTTCGAAATGCATCTTGCCTAATAGATGTGCTAATAAAAGCACATCTCAGCACGCACGCATGCAAATTAGATTTTGCACAAACCCACTCAGCCTCCTCCACACACCATGGAACCATTTAGGTGCACATGGAAGTACAATAGAAGTGCAGGATCCATCGCCCACTCGCTTCTAGATCACTTCTCCAGTTTTGGTGTTCCTCTCTGGGTTTCAGCACCAGGAGCTAAAAAAGATTCCTGACATATCACATTGTTATTGTGTCATTGCTATTATTTATGCTCAAGAAAACATCTGACTTGCTTTGTTTACTGAGCCCACAGGCATCTTGCTGACAAAACTGCTACGTATCCAGGCGTGTGTGCTTCTAAGTGACGTTTGTTTGGATTGTTCAATCGTTGCCAAAGGCACGAGGAAGTTAAGTCATGCAGCTTCAAGGATTAAGGAGTTTCATTTCTGACCGTTAAACAGATCTAGCATTGTTTACCGTGATATCGTTCATCACAATCTGTAAACTCTCTTGATTTTAAACACTTGGAAATTAGCGGAGGCTGTGAAATACAGTTCTAGTGAGTTGTTGTGGAAGAGAAAAGCTTCCCGGAGGATTTTCCGCTAAAAGACACCCAGCTGACCCGTCTGCATAAAATATGCATCAGAGCTGCTGAAGAAAATATGCAAAGTTGCTGTTTTGCGAACAAGCAATTATCTCCTGCTTCCCTTGAGGAAACGGCTTTCTCCCACAACAGATTTATTTAAAAAAAAAAACATTTTTGGCATTTCAGTATCCTAAAACAAGCACTTTATGTTTACACAAAGAATAACCTAATTTAGGTTATTTTTCTGACCCAGTCCAGAGTCAGTTATGGACTGATGCCACCCTGTGTTGGTTATGGGTTTGACTCAGCATATTGGGTTACAGCGGAGTCCAGATGTCCAATTTATTGCCCGATCAGATGAAACCGTCTGCTCCGGAGGAAAGATGAGGCACTTTGTCTAGTCAGAGATCAGTTGAAGAGAGATATTTTTAACCAGCTTGTATTTTATTTTAGTCCCTCAAGTAGTTCAGACAGTTTAAGGAAATTAGTGTTCTGGAAAGAGCCACGAAGCTGTGTGTCAGCAAATAATAGGAGATATAACATTTATTAATGAGCCTTTCAAAGATGTGTGCATAGCAACAGAAATTACTAAAGTAAGTCATTCTCCAGGGTGGTGATGAAAAATCCCCTTAGCCTATATATGGTCAAATAAATTATGTTTTTGTTTAAATTAAATATTTCCACAATTGGATCCGAGTAACAAAATTCTTCTTCAGTCAAAGAAGTCAAATTCTTCTTTGACTGAAGAATCGCCATACTTTTTATGGAGTACCTGCAACAAACTGCTTCATGCTATGCAAATACTCTGTCACAGTATTCAGAATGAGGGTTTGAGTACATTTATTACAGATGATTTTATTTTTATGCACATTTTATGTGTGAATAAAATGTCACATATCTCAGTCGACTTGACTGATATTTTAGACAAAGTGTGAGTGTTGAGCACTAATAGCACAACTTGCACCAGGTACTTTGCAGCTAAGATGCTAGATGTTTTAAGTAAATAAGCTTCCCCCCTAAATTTACTAAAGCTACTTATGCAATGCACTTACATTAACAATATTATAAAGCATACATTTCCTATATTACCATTTTAATTCAACACCTGGTAGTTTTGCATGTAACCCAGCAAACTGAGTTAATTTTTGACTGAACATTTAGTAAATAGATCAACTTCTGTACCAACATCACTGACTTCTGTTGCGTCTGTAAGTGAACCGGCTGAGTTTTTTTTGTGTGCAGATGTTTTTCATCTGTTTACCTAAAAATCCAAAATTTAAAATGGACTCTCCTAACATTAATTTAGAGAAAGAAGTGAATCGAATGTGACCAGTTTTATTCCTCAGATGTTTTCATCCATCTCTGTGTCCCACAGGCAGCAAAGTTATCTCCAGGAAACTGTCCTTAGACTGCCTTGCCGAGTTGGAGTGTGTCCTCCAGAGGCCCCCGCTGATCTGGGACAACCTGCACGCCAACGACTATGATACCCGACGTCTCTTCCTGGGGCCTTTCAAGGGTCGCGACCCTCAGCTAAAAAAACACCTGAGGGGTCTGCTGCTCAATCCCAACTGCGAATTCGAAGCCAATTACATCCCGCTGCATACTCTGGGAAGCTGGTTCAGAGCTGAAAAAGATTACGTGAAAGGTGAGGGTAGATTTCATTTTGTTTATGTCAACATTAGCTCTGCCAGATTGCATTGATAAAACAATCACTGCTTTTACTTCTTGTGGAAATGTCTAATCATCTAATATTCTATTATTCCTTGGGTCACTTTGACCAACAGGCACAAATAAAGCCCCGTCCACATGGACATGAGTTTAGGTGCAACTGCAAAAGATTTTTGCCGTTTATCCACATGCATTCTGCATCCTGAGAAACCAGAAATGATTATTTATGAAACCAAATTGCAGAATGGATACATTTTATAATGGCGGTTTCATGTTTCAGTGTGACCACGCAAGCCGAGTCTTTTTTATTAAACGATGACATCGTAGTGCTCTCTCTCTCTCTCTCTCTCTCTCTCTCTCTCTCTCTCTCCCCCTCCCCCCATCTATATTTGAGTTTTTATCCTCTTGCATGACTGCATGAAATGTTAAAAACGAATATAAGAGATATGAGATGGTTGTAAGTCTGTTTAGCGCAATTTATTATTCAGAATCCTATTGCAACTGTAAAGTTTTATTACGCAATTTAAATTGACAATAGAAAAAAAATAAAAAGCCAGGAAGGAAGAGAGGGAACAGGAGGAGTCGTAAAAAACCAAGGCAGTTGAGAAGCACTGAAGCGTGTGAAGTTCTGCTCTCTGTGGGCTGTGTGGAGGCGGTGCAGGGTGATAATGAGAGAAAACCAGGAGAGAGTCAGGTCCCTTTGTGTGGAGAAAATGAGGTGGATTCTGGTGCAATCTATTCCTTTAAAAGGGATAAAAAAAATTATAAACACCTGGAGTCGTAATACTGAATGAAAAGGAAATTCTAGAGTGAAGGTTTGCTGATAATCTGTGGCTGGACGTTTCAGAGTTTCCAGGCACAATGTGCTCCATAAATGAAGGTGATTATGTTAATCAATGTTAAAGCAAGCTCAAGGTAACTTTGTTCATTCAGTAAATAGCATACATTTGTAACTCAATGTGTTAAAATATGACACTAAGATTATAAACATAAGAATAAAACATTTATGTAGAGATTTAAAAAAAATACTCTAGTGACGTGTTAATTTAAGAGTAGACAGCTTAATGAAAGCTTCCATTAAGAGTTTAAAATACACAATAACAGGGGACCAATAAGTGGTCCTTGTGGAACGCCATGAGCAACATTACTTTCATCTGATTCCGAATCTTTACTGGAAACAGCAGAAAACTGATTATCACAGTTTGATTAAAGTACCTCTTAAGCTCATCTGGTTTCAGTAACAGAAATAGAAATGATGACTTTTTGCCCTAATTTTCAGTTCATTTCATAAAAGTCACGTTATGTGTTTCAGACGAGGAGTGTGAATACTGTCCAGAGAGAGCTTTAACTGCTGCACTTCATGACTGGATGGAAGAACTTAATCAGCCTCTGCAAGCAGGTAAAGATTATATAAACCAAAGCGCCACTGTAATAAGTCTGATACCAAATAAGTCACATTTTACCAAATCTGAACTCTGAAAGTTCTCACACTGTAGCTTGAACCAACATTTCAGGTTGGCAGAGCACAAGAGCAGACCACCGGGCCTCCGTCTCCTCATCGCGTACCAAAGCTTCTGACAGCTCCGACTGTCCCTCCACCTTCAGAGCCACGCACGCTGTGGCCAAACTCCCCGTCTTCCCACTCAACTCCAGCTCTCCACCCTCATCCCCTCCTATGGGCAAAGCGGAGAGGGAGGGGCGAGAAGGGGACAAAAAGAGGCCACACCAATCAAGTCAGCAACTTCCGGGATCGAGGTCGGGTGCGCCTGCGGGCGGGGGCCGGGCGCAGCGGGCGGCGGGTCGCGGGCTCTGCGGCGGGAAGGGCCTGCTGAGCGAGGCCCAGGTGCGGCTGCTCGTCGGTCTCCATTATCTCCCCCATGAGCACGGCCCTTCGGCGCAGAAGCTGCTGCAGGACCTGACCTGGCTAAAGTCAAACTGCCACCTGGTCAGTGCGAACAGCAAGAAGACGCAGCCTCAGAAGGTCTTCCTTCCTTTCTTTCTTTCGTCGAAAACGATTTCCTACATGATCATGGTTAAATATCTGATGGCTTGTTTCTGTCCTCAGGTTGATGAGTGGCGTGGGCGGGCCTCCAGGTTCCTGTCTCTGTGCGAAGACATAGCCCAGCTCCACTGCAGCGTAGTGGGCGGGGCTAACAGGTCCGTGCTCTATGACCTTTACCCTTATGTGTGGGACCTGAGGAACACAGCTCTGGTGGCAAAAGCCTTCATATGCTGGCTGGGTAAGAACACATGGGTGGATACGGATACAAGGTCAGAACAGGAGAGAATAGAATAGAATATTCTATCTTACATAAAACTAATAAAATAGAGCAGCAGACATGGTGTGTAGTTATTAACCATCATTCAATCGTTAAGCCTCAAACTACAATCCTTGATGTTTTTTTTTAAATTATTCTTACACCAAATTTACCTCATTCAATAAAAATATGATATATAATATTCTTTATATATAACACCATTGATCATTATGAGTTTATTCAATTTAAAGAAATAAATTACACATATTTGTTAGTAAGTTGTTTCTGATTGAAAAATGAAAGTTTCTCATCTATTATGTTATTGAAGTAATTCATATTTTTGCAGTATAGGTGGAGCTGCTCTCACCGACATGCAGGGCTGATGTGTTAAATCAACAAATAAATGCACAATTAAAATAAACAAACTGAAAGATTTTCATTTTATAGATTTTGTGCCATGTTTACTCTGTATTAACTATGCATTTAACAATTTTTTTTTAATAACTGGATTTTAAACTCCCCTCAAAAACTTCCGGCTCATCCTTGTCCCTCTATGTGAATGTTCACAGTAATTATTTAAAACGCTGTGAAATGTAATCGAGCTGTTACCAGATTACTGTGCCTGTGGTGCTCGTTTGTGCAGCTTGCATTTTACCAGCTGAAACACCTGCCGTACGCCGACGGCATTCTTTCGCTCCACACATTTTGCCGTCATACTTGAGTGACACATTTTCTCTTTGTTTCCCTCAGACGGGCGAGTGCTGAATGACGGCTCAAACCTCGCCTCCTGGAGGAACTGCTTCCACTGTGAGCAGGCAGAAATGTTTCTCTCTCTCTCCCTCTCTAACTGTGCAGCTGGTGCAAGTTAAACAGTCGGCTGTCGTTCTTCCAGAAAGATGCTGACGGATACGTGCAGATCATGGCTCACTAAGAACCAATGCGTCACGTTTGCTTTGAAAGTTCAAGAAATATGCATAATGTTCCCATTTGGGTGGTTTTTCAATATGCCGAGGTGTGAAGATGTTAGCGACGAACCTTTGAGAAGCAACTGATGAAGAAATGTGAAGCACTTAGGACAGGAAAGGATAAGACAGTAAATTCAATTCCAAACCAAACCAAGTAGCGTAAAATAATAAAGTAATTCACAATATGACACTCACTGATGTTAAAACAAGCTGTAAAATCATAATGTTTACTTACGTTTTCCAATGACTGCAGCCCTTACAGATAAACCTTTGTGTAATTTCAGAGCTCCTGACCTGTTCTGGTGAATGAGGAACGTTTTTCTCTTGTGTTTTCCAGGGTGTGGGAAATCCACAGGAGCAGAGCTGCTGGGAGTGGACTCAGAGCCATGGGTGTTCAAAGGGGGGGTGTCTGGGGAGGTGCAGGTAGCTTTATTGATTTTTTTTGTTTTTGTCTACTGCCTTATTCTACCTCTTACTTCTTAGTCATTCAGGATTCAAGTTCATTCCTAAATGCTTCCAACCGTTGTGCGTGTTTGTCGTTGTGTGAACAGATGCTCCTCCCGATAGGCAGCAGCGGTGAACTTTTCTCTCATCCCCCTCCTCTCTTTCCTACCTCTCGTCTCTACAACATCAGGCCCTATCACAGCAAAGACAAGGTAGGAGATGAGTTGTTGTTTCCGCTACTGAGAAAGTAAAACTCAGTTAATGTAATAAATATGTTTTCAAAACTTAACTTCAGTTCTGCTACTTTTAGATGTGTCTCTGGTCCAGAACACCTGCTTGTTTGTTGTTTTTTTTAACTCGGGTGTGTTGCAGCAGAGATGCATCTAAAATTTGCAGGACACTGGCTCTTGATGTCTGGAGTTAAAGACCCCCGATCTCAGTTTTGTGTCAAATTTCTGATCAATGGATTGTTATTTATAGAGTTTACATTTTAATCTATAAACTAGATTTGCAATCAATGTGGTTAGTTTTGGTTTTCTGCAAGTAGCCTTCTGTCTGTTTCTTAAACATCATAGACACTTTAACTTTTAGATGTGCTTCATCAAGGCTTTATCAGTCATTCACCCATTCGTACACAGATGGTGGTGAGCCACCACATAGCAGACCCAGCTGCCCTAAGGCAGTCTGATAGGAGCGAGGCCCCCATATAACCTGTGCCATCAGAGGCTCTGACCACCGTTAATAGGAAAGGCGGGTAAAAATGTTTTGCCCAAAATTATTCGCAACCTTCTACAAGGTTCTGCTTTGTTGGAAATACGCAAAGAGAAGCATCTGCATACTAGACTTGCATACCCAGGAGCAGCTCTTTCAGTGCTCTTTGAAGTATTAACCAGGTTGCAAAGGGAAGCATTGTGATTATATTTTGAGCGACGTGTGCTCGTAGGTGGAGCTGTACCGGATGGTCCGCCAGCTTCACCTGAGGACTCAGGGCGGACAGGAGTCCACCGTGGCTCATCCAGATGTCATTGGAGACAGGTTTGTCAGCCTGTTATGAATCTTAAAATTTAAGATTTCCCCCCCCCCCCTTTTTTTTTTTTTTTTTTTTAGTTTGCTTTCTTTACTTGTTTACATTTGCCAGATGCTTTAGGTACACAGATTCGCTGTGTTGTGTATTCAGATTGTGTTCTGCACATCTCGGTTGTAACTAGCGGTGATGTATATGTGCTGCAGTTGTCTTTTTGCCCACCCCCCTCTGCCCTCTTGACAACAACAAATCATTTTCATCTACAAAACTTTTTTTTTTTTTTTTTTTTTTTTTTTTTTTGGACCAACAACCATGCCACATTTAAAGCCTCTTAAATGCCTTGAACTGAACTGGTGTGCAGCATAAACAGAATTAATGCATTTTTTTATAAATAATACCTCTTCTCACCTCTTAGATGTCTTGGCCCATGTCTGGCGCTGAGCCCCGAGTACAGCTTCATCCTGGAAGATGAGCTCGGCATTTGTGGCTGCGTGCTGGGCATCCTAGACGTCCGCTTCTTCGCGAAGCGGTGCCAGGCCAGCTGGATTCCTGCCATGAGAGATAAATACCCACCCAAAGGGAGCAGCACACACTCAAACACACAGGTGAATATGTTCAAAACTGGGCAGAGGAGCTACTTGTTTGTTTCATTTTAGCAAACAGGACGCGTAACACGCAGCATCATGCACACGAATGTTTAGTTATTGGTACCTGCTGTTGCACCATCTGGGTCCATCCTGCCAAAGATTAATTACTCACTATGAAGATGCACAAAAACACATTAATTTTTGGCATTTGAGACGCCTCATGTTAGCATGTTCAAGCATAAGCTGGCCATGCTGCTGAGCAGGGCAGAACATTCATCTGTCGTTACGGTAAAGCACTTTCTACTTAGGTATATTTGTTAAAAGTTGTTGCGTAGCACAAAGTTATAACAGCAGAGAACAAACAATCTCTGGCAACGAATCAATCCACGACTCTGGTGAGCAACAGACACAGTCAGACCGAGACAATCTGTGACTGATTTTTTCTTTTTTTTTTTCTGCTTAATGAGTCATGGTGCGTGCCAACAGTCAAACTTTTGGACGACTGCCATTTTTAAAGCTTACTTATGTTTGAAGACGGGACAAGTTTTCTGTCTGCCTAATGATTTATTGTGAGGTGGCAGAAGGAGTTGGAAAGGCTCTTATAACCTGTTTTATTGCATTCCAGTGTAAGTTAGCGGTAACTCCTTCAAAACTGTTTTCACTTCCCCGTGTTTAGGTTCTGTGTGAACAGAAACAGAAAAATCCTACACTGGATGAATTTCAAAATGAAGCGTTTCGTAGATTTGTAGAGCAGAAAGTCATTGATCAAATGAAATTCAACTACAAGGGACAAAAGTTGTTCTTCCACATGCTAACTTCTGTAAAGTGTTTACTGAAGAGGATTACAACCACTGGACTTTCTTTGAAATTTGATTTTAATCTCAGAACTATGACAAGAAAGTCAAACTTCTTTCAGTGGTCCTCATCCTCTTCCACAGATATTTTGACTGTGCTTCATGTTTCCATCATCTAGAATAAAAGATAATCTGTGGTGTGTCTGCTGTCCTCTGCACAGGACTTGGTGAAACTGATGGAGGAGGACCAGGGCGAGTACCCGGACTCGCTCCTCTACCACTTCCCCTCTCAGCTGCGGCTGGACGCGCTGCCCGAGCTGGTGGACGTCAGCGTCAGCCGGACCCTGCTCACCGCCCTGCTCACTGCGCTCAAGGCCAACGGTAAGATGTCAGTCACATCCAGTTCCTCTCCGGTGTTTGGTAAAACGCGGAAATGCAAACCTCTTTAGATGCACTCACTTCTTTTAAAGCTTTAAGTAACAGCGCGTTGCAAAAGCGTTCATGAAAGTCGAACTTATCGACAAATACAGACTTTAATGGATTTACTGAATAGAGCAAAGCAAAGAGTAGCATAATTGTGAACTGTGGTATGAACTTGTATTCAATCCACCCAAGTCAAGATGCTTTGTAGAGCCACCAACAAATACAGATGCATTTCCTTTGGCATACGTTTCCACCAGCTTTACACATCCAGATGTCAAAATTGCTGCACCGCCTCATTTGATGACTACAGATAAACACGTCACTTTTCATATTTTTCGTGCAATATTAACGTGTGTGTATTCTTTTCCACTGTTTTGTGTCGCGCATCACTTAAAATTCTAGTAAGAATACATTTACATTTTCTATTGCAGCGTTACAGAACACGAAACGGCTTTGTAGGACGTGAATATGTCTCCAGTGTGTGTTACAGATTGCATCCAGTTTTGTTTGACAAACATATTCAGAAGAATGTTTCATTGTGGGTGTTTTTTGTGGGGAGGCTGTCTAAAAGGCAGTTAATTTTAAGTGCCGAGAAAAAGACTGATGGACGTTTCGTGTGTGTGTGTGGGGGGGTGTGTGTGTCCAGGTTCTCAGGGTGTCTTCTGTGAGGTGCAGCCCACAGATCAGCAGAGGCTGGAGTTCTTAACCAAACTGGGCTTCCTGGAGATCCTCAGAGGAGAAGCCAGGAGCAGAGAGGGCGTGGTGCTCGGACGGCTGCTCTGAAAGCCACGTCAAAAAAAACAAAAAAACACTCGCACTCGCCGTCACCTGGTCACACATTTCAGCATCAACATTAATTAGTTCATCAGTTTATCAAAGTGCATGGTTAGGTATAACAAAGGTTATTTTTAGTGACCCCTGATGCTTGTTTTTAACAAAAATCTTGCCATAAATGTCACCTTTTATCGATCAGCTTGAAGCGTCACCCTCCTACACATATAAACATTTTGAATGATAACATAAAGAGAAGGTTTCTTACAATTCCGTTATTGTGCTTGTTCAAAAAAAACCATTGCTCTCTTACTTTGACTAGGACATGTTTCATGTAAGTAGCAGCCCCGTTCAGGAATATTTTTCAAATGGTCAACGTTTTATTTTAAGTTGTTTGGTTTAAAATCTGCCAACATAAAGAAGACGTTCCACCAGAAAACCGAAAGAAAACCAAAGCAAGAAAAATTGTGGACTTTATTTAATTCAGAAAATGGTTGGAATCTGTAAGATTAGAGAGGAAAATGCCACATGGGCACCCTTACTTTAGCTTAATTAGGTCTGTAGGTAGCTTAGACTTGTTTTTACTTACTGATACCAACTACAGCCTGCCTGTCAAGTAACTATCTCAATTTCCTCTTATCTCAAAACGGTAAACTCAACTGAAGCATGAAAGGGGATTTAGGAGCCTTTTGGATGCCTTCAGATTAATGGAATGCATTGCATGTTGTGAAGGTGTAACAGTAAACATGTCACTAAAAACAACAGACTTACATGCATAACGCACAAAAACGGGTGAAAATGTTATAGAAACTCTAGTTTGATAAAAACCTTAATGAAGAGATCAAACAGGCATGAACCACAAGATGTTTGAGCATTTTATAAACTATGAAACGCGTGTTAGGGTTTGACAAATGCTTTCCATCAGGGAAAGCAGCAAGTGTTTTAAATGGAGGCGTAACTCAAAATGTAAGGAATTTTATTAAAGGTATTTTTATTAGATAAAAAGTAAGTTTATTCTTGGAAATGCAGCACCAAACCAGTAATATCCTTAAAAGATTGAGGTGCAGATATGTTGTGGCATTTCTCGACTCTGTGCAGTTTCAACCTGGATGAGCAGAACTGCTTTCCTCAGTTTCATCGAAAAGAAAGTGAGCACAACATTTTCCAAAAAAAAAGAGAAACCTGCTTGTTTAAAACCTGCTTAGCACCAACCTGCAGAAACAGAGCTGGTGATAAATTGACTTCCCAGAGCAATTTTTTTTTCTTTTCTTTTGTTTCTTGCTTTTGATCTGATTTGGATAAGCCTATGTCTCTTTTATTTTATTTTTTTTTTTGAAGAAATAGCTTTGGACATTCAAAACTAATTTCAGCCACTTAATTTAGCTAAAATCCACATTAGTTGATCCCACAGACTGAAGCTACAAGGCTGCTCCGCGTAAGAGTGAAGCAGACTTCATGAGTAATATGTTGTTTACTTTTGATAAATTCTAACAAAAAGAAGCCTTGGTGTTTTATCCTTGACTGTTAGCATCCTGGTAGTTCAGTGGGACATTTAGTGTCAGTACATTTAATAAACTATATTTAAACTGTTAATTTGTAAAAGAAGACATTATAGGCGAGTTATAACCCTTTGTACAGGTAAAGGTTATTTGTTCTGGTTTATTTCGATGCTCAGCAAATTGTAGCAGCAGCCACACAGTTCATGTCAATTCCTAAAGGCAGGATTAAAACAGATTTATCCGTTTGATTTTGTGCTCTGCTTTGTAAATGATGGATTTTTTCCCTCATTTTATCATTATTTTTACCTTGGTAGTTGTTTTTTAATATATATATTTATCCCATTGAAATCATCCGACAACCTCAAGTTCTTTACTATTTTTCTAGATAAGACGAATGTTTACATGCATGAAAAACAAAACCTTGTGTTGCTTTTCTACCAAGCAGGGTTACACGTATACAAACACAAAAACATGCAAAGAGAACTGCAACAGCTGGCACTCACCTGCATTAACACACATGAAGATGAAATATTTGGGAATTGCAGTTGTGAAAAATGTAAGAGGAGGAAATTTTAAATGTATGCATGCTGAAACTCATTAGAAAAACAGAAAATAAAAGCTAAAAACATATAGATAGATATGCACACACTAACACATTTTACTCTTGGTTCTCTTAGTTTTTTTTACAAATACCTTCCATTATTATACATCACTTACATGGCTGACTCATGCTTAAACATAGCCACTCAGTGAAAAGTGTGACATTCAATTGAGGCGGATGCAAGAGTGGGCATGTGAATAATTAAAGTGCGACAGCTGTGTCATCCGTCCTTCATTATAAACCCCAACGAGGCAGAAACGCACCGTTCACACCCTGACACACACACACACACACACACACACACAAAGAAGCACAAACGCACTCAGTTCAACTGAAAGTATGTAGAACAATGAATGTTTTTTTTATTTCTATGTGAACATACACAACTACTTGTGCAAGCATTTATATTTCAACTTTTTTTTTTTATTTACAATTATGTTCGATCAGTAGACTTGGACACTTTTGTACAATTTTCCTTAAAAGTCTCTCGTGAGGTGCTTTGTAATAATAAATGAACAAAGAAGGCGGTGATTGCATAGACAAAAATAAAGCACCAAAACTGAATTGCATGATGTAAAGCAAAAAAAAAAAGCAAAAAAAAAAAAAGAAATAAAAATAATAGATGGTTGTGTCTGTTGCAAGATTTTTATTGCACCTGTAAGGAGGCGGGGACAGTTCTTTTCTTTACTGTGATAATCATTTCAAAATGTCTGTGTAAAGTTAGGAAAGTGTGTTCTAGAAAACGCAATACGTCGACAGATGTGAAAAAAAAAATGTTGCAGTCAACATGAAGCACTGTGAAAAGAGAAGAAAGGAATTAACCACAAGTTGATTTAATGCAATTGTAACAATCATGTCTGTATGAGTATTTAAAGTAACGGTTGCCTTTCAACATCAGGCTTAAGCATCATTTCATTAAAACCATTACAAATTTCAAACTGCTACAGGCTGCCTGCATAGAGGTACATTACACATAAACTTTGTGTTTACAATGAATTTTTAGTGGAGTGCTGTGTAGCACATCTATGCAGGGTAAAAAAAAAACATTGAAAAAATATTACTGCTGATTTCAGTTTGGGTTTTTATTGACAATGATATTCAGGATGTTTCATTTTAAAGATGATGATGCAACTCGTTTTCATGTTTATTAAATGATTTTTTTCCTTCTGACTTGTGATGTCTCTTCTTTATCTCAAGATGAGGAAAAATATTACACAGGAAAACCTACAGAGTTAAAAGATAAACAAAACCAGCAGCTAAGCAAAGAATACAGTTTACAAGATACATAATATCTTGTATCCTGTATCCTAAGAGTCCTGTTGTAATATTTCCTAAGTTTCTTGTCAATGTTAAATTTAGATACTTTAAATAATTACCATTCCAGCATCAGTCTCACAACCATGCACATGATCTAAGTTTTTTTGTTTGTGTTTTATAGTTTTTAATCATTCCATGTTTTTAGTAAGTCTCATAGTATGCGTCGCTGATCCCAAATGTGTACTAGAGTTTTTGCATTAGCCCAACAACAACAACCTTACTTATTGTCATTCTGCGTTATGCAAACGCTCAGTCTCCATAGACGAAATTTGACTCGCATAAACAAACTTCAACAGCAGGTCAGTTTTTTTTTTTTTTTTTTTTTTTTTTGAATAATTTAGCTCATTATTTTTTTGAGCACTTTGAGACACTCAATGAATGGATGGTCATTGTAATTTTTACTAAGTGTAGATCAAGAGAATTATAAGCAATACACAAGCTTTATGGAGGTAACAGAACTTTGTTTCACAAAAAGTGTTTCACTTGTTCAAATTTAGATCCCCAAAAAGTTTTTTTAAGTTGTTGACATCTATGAGAAAAAGGACAACTTTGTTAACAGCCCGTCAGCATTCTTCCCATTTCTGAAAGTAAATAAATGAAGAATATCAAAAGTTAACTGATTTCACAAATACTCTTAACCCAGATGGATTATTCCTAAAGAGCTGCTTTGCATACTCCAACCTATGAATGATGAATCCAGACTTTTAAGTCAAGTAAATATGGTTTAAAACATTTGCTGTATTGCCAGCATATGGGCAGTTTTAAAAGCAGCTTTGGAATAAAATTCAGTATAAAAACTCACAGCTAACATCATTTTTAAGATTAAAACTACCTGTGTTTGGTCCAGTTGGTGTAACTTTCCGCTACACATCCGTGCTCTCCCTCTCTTCCGTGTTTCCGGCTTCCCATTGGCTTCTCGAGCGCAGGTTGCGTTCAGGGGCCTTGACTTGACCAATGGGGATGCGGTATGCTGCTAAGGTTCCGGTCAACAGCAACATAAGTGTGGCTATTAGAGTAGCTGCCCAACTGCATGCTGGGAGACCCACCTACGCAGAGGGAAGGAATGAGGCGTATGAATGGCACCTTTAGTAGCTTAAGTCAAATTTTACACAGGTTTAGTTGTCCAAGAAAGAAAGCTGCAAATTCATTAAGAAAGAAAGGCAGAAAGAAACAAAGACCAAATTCTCATTCTTACAGTTCCTAGCAGGTTGCTCAGGGCGATGTCTGAGTACGCAGAGAGAAACGCTGCGAACAAAAAAAGATTAGTTCATACAGAATATTCTCCACACATTCAGTGCACAGCAGCAGCTGGCTGCTCTCTTTCCTGATAGCAGTCAAGGCACCAATTAAGGCCAATTTACATAATGGGAGGTAATTAGCTGCATGTCAAGCTGGTCAGTGTTACTATCTGTGATGTCTGTGATTGCTACAGTTTGCTCTTTTCCTCTCAGATATGAGAGGAAAATGATACACTGATGAATGACATCAAACTTTGGTTTCATAACAGAAAACATACTGTACTTAAATAATGCAAAGGATTAGAAATGCAATTTACAATGTTGGAAAAAAAGAAATGCTCAAAATAAAAAAAGATATATTAAAGGTACTCAGTCTGAGTGGGTTATTATACTTCTAAAAGCAATTTAAATTACTGAAAGTGTACAAAAGTTTTTTTTTTTTTTTTACAATTTTAGTTTGACTTGAACTTCAATAAGCCTCTTAGTTCTATCAATATTTTATTTTCCTCTTGATTTAAGGAATATAAGTTATTTTTGGTTAATTTCATTGCATTTTTAGTGTGATATTAATATTCCTTTATTGTTATAATTATGGTTTTTATCACTGTCTTACTCATATATATAATTTTCCTAATTTCATATTTTATAAGTTTTGCATTATGTTTGAATTGCATAATTTTTAGCATTTAAATTGCTGTTGATTCATAATTGCCAATGTTGTTTCCTTATTTAATACCCTTTCCTTACTATTATAATATTATTACCTAGTCGAGCTTTTGATTCTTTGTCGTCACTTCAGCTTCTGTAAAGCACTTTGTTACATTTTATTCTACCAAAAGTTCTCCATGAAGACCAAGTTAATTATTAATTGATGCAGTGGCGAACAATTTTTAAAAATAATTTTTAAAAATAAGGCTAGCCCATGTGGTCATATCCAGTAAACAAACGACTTTAGCTCTGATTGTGAATAAGTTAATGTTGGTTTTTATAGTGAGTTGTCAAAAAACAGGATGAATTGACGGATAGCTGCAGCTCTTCTTGAAGTCCGTGCAGTCATGACGTTACGCCTGATTGTGTTACTGTAGATTTTGTAAATGTTTGTCACCACTAGCGATGGCAAAGAGGTGGGTCCTCCAGCTGAAGGTAAAGAAGAGTCCTCCAACGGCCATGCAGCCCAAAGCACCGTTGAAGCCCGACAGGCCGGAGTAAAGCGAGTCATGACGCACTGCCATGGATAAACCTGCGACACACAAACACACACAGACACACAAGATGTGATCACATAAACCCATGAAAATAGCCAGGTACACACTCAATCAGGACTTCTTGAAATAGCAGTACCATTCTTGTCCATGTGGTGGGGCTAGACACATACTTTTGTGCTTCCACCCCTTTGTGCAACCCTTAATTTGCATGTAACCTAATAGGGAAATTTTTCCATTTGTGCGTCAACACACCTAAAATGGGGACCAATGTTATAAGTGCTAAAATCCTCAGAACACGTCGTTAAACTAATTAGCCTCGCTTTGCTGTGATGAGAAAACCTGGATGTGATGAATCACTTGGAAAACTGCTGCTAATTAGACAGGCCATCTGTATTCAGCTTTTAATCATGTAAAGGGGGTGACTTTAAGCGAAAGTCATATTAAAATATTGGATTTTTATTTCACTTTAGTCATGCTTGCATCACCCAGTCTGTTGGGGGCTGCTGCAGGCTTCTGGTGATGCAGGTAAACCGTACCTCTGACTCATACCCACAGCAGACAAACTATAAACTGATTACACAGGGGTCATTCCGGCCCAAGTAGATCTCAGCTCAGCCAGATGCTCTGACATTTTGTCCCATGGCCTCCAGCATCAGCAGCTGCAGTGTGACTCTCTCACCCACACGCAGAGGGAGATAATAAAATCACACTGTGGCGAGGAAGAATAGGGCGGCGGAGTTCAGCAGCACAGGTTAATATGTTTCACCTTTAGATTAGCCACCATGCTGATCAAATCTGGAACGATGAACTGAACAATCAGACAGGTAGGCATAATTTGATTAACTTACAAGGCAGGCAAAAACTTCAAAAATAGAGCAGCAGCATTAAAAATGATCCACTCAAGCGGTTCCACTTTGAGTTTCTCAACAAGAGGCCTAGAATCCAACGGGTTTCCTAGGACTGCACTCTTCTAGACGTTTCTCAAAATCTGCTGTAGCCACGCCCCCAAATTTTACTTGTTTTTATTTTTTTTAGTTTCTCATGTTCCTCTTTCTTACTGTTGCTGCCAATTGCTTGTTGATACTAGCAAAACTACAGAATTACCACCCCTAACAGTTTTAATAGATTAAATGAAATAACTTCATGTGTTTTATCCTGGCAGCTCAGGCAAAGGTGGGTGTTGTTCTTGTTATTCTGTCTGAATAATTGACACACCTCCTGTAACACTGGTGGGTGTTAATCTTCATAAATCCTACAGGGCAATAGTTAGACCGGAACAAAACATCTATCAAGAGCCATGATAACAACAAACCAAAACTCTGAGCCCTTATTTTGCCAACACTCATAATTGTGAAGATGGTAAAGAAAGTAAAACTTGTCCAAGGCTCACTGCTGGAGAACTGGAGCGAGGAAGATGCTCCTGCGATTAAAAATAAGCCTCCTAAGGCTTTCTACATGTTTACCAGGGTTTCAGAACTGATGATATAAAAGACAACTGTTGTTAAAATAACTATTTACAATACCCAAATTCTGTAGCATACTAATTCTGAACAAACACACAGGAGACCAAATCAAGTGCTAAGATCAGAAAACTCAGCTGACAAATTGGACGGTCTTACCAAAATTGGACAAAAGCAGGTTGAAAAGTGTTGCTTGGTCTCTGGGAATCTTGTGACATTTAGAGGATATGATCAAATTTAGCTTCAGCAGCACCAAAGCAAGTTTCCATCAGGCCTTTTCTCAACATTTCAGTTTGTTGGAGGCGGTATAACAGTCCCATAGAGGTTTTCTTGGCACACTTTGATTACTGATTGGTCGATACTTTGCTAATGCAAAATATACTTTGCATTAGCAAATACTTTATGGTGGCAATGTATTACCTAAATATTGCTGTTGACCGTATTGTTTCCCTTTATGACCATGTTTATCACCCATCTTCTGATAGCTCCATCCAGCAGCACAATGCACAATGCTGTGAAGCACAAATTCTTTAATAGATTACCTTTGGTACCTTTCACATCACTGATTATGCAGACAACAAATCTGCTGCAACTGTGCAACTCTATCATGTCAACATGGATAAAATCTCAGAGGAATGTTTCTGACGAGTTGTTGAATCTATTTCACAAAGAATTAAGGCAATAGTGAAGGCAAAGCTGTATAAAACCCAGCATTAACAATAGGTGCCTAAATAAGTGGTCAAACAGTGTATATGAGAGTACATAGAAAAACATGAATCTGAATCTTTCATCCTCTCACTGCCTAATCAGCACTGGTCCATTAATCACATTATAGGACAAATTGCATTTTGAACAAATGTGGGCTGCAAAGTAATAAAGCGAATAAAACAGCCACATCCTGAGGGGTTATACACGCCAGTACCAACTTTCCTGGCGATCCATCACAGTGTTGTTAGCAACAAACAGGAATCTCATCACGGCACCTTGGAAATGTCAACCAAACGCTGCAGTCATTAAGATTTATCAAGTGAGGACGATGAATGTGAGAAATGCCACTAGCAGCCTCTCCAATTATTACTGATATATTTCAGCTGAACAGAAGAGCAGTGGCTCGTCTACAAATTAAACTCCAGCTGATTCAGATCGTCCTGGCAAGTAAGTTTCTAGATCAAAATGAAGCGCTTCAACAAAGCGAATTTAAACAAACGCAGATTTAAAACGATACGTTTTTAGCTGGATTTTAAAGGAGTCTGCTTATCTGCTTTCTTTAAGTTTTAGTTTTGTATTGGGGCAATCAGCAGGTCTGATTATAGGGATGTATGGATGTAAAAGTTCTGAGGTGTAAGTTGGTGTTGATTGGTTTTATGTTGGCTCTCCAAAACAAAACCAATATCTTGTACCATGCAATGGACACAATCTGTCTACCGAGAAGGTGGTCACTTAAAGATGCTGGCTGTTGTGTTGTTGTTGTTTTTTTTTAGTTAATGAAAAACACTAAATTCTGGCTCCATGCTTCTCACGTCTCCAGCTGCTGCTTGCTGACCAGGGTGCCTGCAGCAGGAACTGCATTTTGAACCTCCTGAGTAACCACAAGATCATAAATAATTCAAACTGTCAGACTATCTAAAGGAAGGACCATTTAATACCCCAACTACTATGCTTCCTACTTTGGTAGCTTTCTCTCTTTCTTAATTATATACTCATTGGTGTTCCCAGTTGTAAATCTCGTGTGATGAAAAAGCCTTTTAAAAGCCATTACAACTCTGAAATGCTCGGCCAGGCATGCTGAGCACAGATAAGGGAGGAAAAAAAATATTCTGGACTACTTCACATCCTTCCTGTGTGCAAGGAAGCTGCAGGATTTTTCAGAGTAATATGGAGTTTGGTAGCTGCCCTGTTATAGAAAACAACCTTCAGCCAGCACTGTGATCGATTTACTCTTTACACTGTAATAGGAGCTGCAGTTCAGCAGTCATGTTCAGAAGCAGACGGACCACGCCCCGGTGCTGCCTCCTCGTGATGTCTGCTGGTCCACTCTGCCATGATGAGCTCTCCTACAGCTGTTTGCTCATTTCTTCACATCCACAGACGCCTCTGCACTCCGCTCTTAATCCTCTTCATTTGCTTCCATTCACTGTTTGACCCTTTCAATTCTTGCTCTGTTTTTTATGCTCCTTACCAACAAAATGGTAATATGGGAAGAGAGCAGCAAAGGATGCTGTAATTTTCACAGTTTGGACTGTTATTGGGTGTGTGTGTGCGTGTGTGTGCGTGTATGTGTGCGTGTTGTATTTTCTAACAGGATGAGTCAGACTGCTTCTATCGTATCAAATGCTAACGTCTACTCTGTTTTGGTTTTTTTTTACCTTCACTCCACCTGCCTCCATCCACTGACTAGAGGACAGTGAGACAGGCACAAAATAAACTAAAATAAATCACAGATGTACATATCACTGTTATCCAGGGCTGCTGAGAGGAAACTTTCTGTTGACCCTTCTTGTTTATTCAATTGATGAATCAACATCTGCAGTTTGTATCGCATTTCTGGAAAGTAAATATTTGTATGTTCATCTCGGTTATTTCGGTTTCCCGGCGCGGAACTGCTTTAAAAAATACTCAAATTTTGCAACAGGGTTAAGGTAGGGCTTTAACAACTGATGCAAAACTTGTTTTGATATTTACCTTTTTTCCACCTTGACATCATTATTCTATGCAGTTGTGTTGACGTTTAAACTGTTAAGCTGTTTGTGGCGGGGAAAGAATGTGGGAACGTGGAACAGTATAGGATTAAATGAATAAATAGATTTCACAAGGCCCATCATGACCCTTATGTTAGAAGATGTTTGTTTTGTCCACAGGTGAAAAAAAGTAACTTGAATTTGAAGGTGGACTTTGTGCTAGCTTGCCAGCAAATTAATATCATTCTAATATTGTATATTTCCTCCATTAATTACCAATGCAGCCACCAAACATCCACATCTAGAAATGGAGAAAAATCTGAATCCGAATTCCAGCTCTCATCGTTTCTCTTCTTTCAGATTCTGATCCCAACACAACACATTTGGTTACTTGTTTTCCTACGAAGTGGTCGTAGCAGGTGATGTGCAGGCGTTGGCCTACATTCGGCCCCTGCTCCTCTCCTCTGGAAACCCCTCGTGGGAACAGCATACGCCACCGTGTTTGAGTGGCAGCTCTAAATATGGCCTCGAACTCTGTCCCTGCTGAGTTTAATGCTCCTCTCTTTCCTTTGAGCTCAGACGTACTAACACAGTTTGTTCCTCTCTTGTTTTTACACAGAACCTTTATTAGAAAAGTGCTATTATAGAGAGTTGCCTAATTGGCTCCCAGGTGTCATTATCAAGAGAATTGTGGTTATTATTGTCTTTGTACACCTACCTAGCTTTAATGACAACCACCGACTTTGAAGTCAAATGATTGCGATATATACAATGTGATAAAGTATTTGGCTTCTTAAAGATTTTTTTTTTTTTCAGTTTTTGGACTTTTGTTGAGCTTAATTCCACAAAATATTTTTCAATTTGATGTGTGATGACTTTGAATTTGTATCCAGACCAACCTTTATGGAAAAAGTAACTACACACGCAACATGAAAAACAGCAGCACGTCATACAGCATACGCATAATTTGTAAACGTAACAGGTGAAGATATTTCATTAACTCTTCATTCCTTCATATTTGGCTGCACATCAAATGTGGTTTCCCTAAAGGAAATCACAGCCAGGCATTCACCAAGCATTTGGTGGAAATTTGAAGATAATTAAATCAACAGCAGACTAATGTCAGTGACAAGGAGACTAGGACGACAGGAAGGTACACCTTTATGGAAACCAAAAAGGAAAAGGAAAAAAGCTGCAAATAAAATAATAAAAAAAAGATGTAAAACAGAGAAAATACCTTGAAGTGCCAAAGAAGTGAGATGTAAAGCACAGAAAAACACATTTTCGGCTCAGTTCAAGTGTTGTGTATTCATCTTCTGCATTCTCAAGCGTCGCTGTCTTTTTTTTCCCGACTGATCTCTCCCTGCCTGCGGTTTATTCACCATCTTTTTGTTCCAATATTCAAAACCCTCTGACCTGTAATTAAACTGCCTGTGACATTCGAGTTTCTGCCTGCCGACGGTGAAATCTTTCTGTTCCTTTCATGTGAACTGTCAAGTAGCAGAATTGGGTTTAAATGTGACATCGCAGAGCAATATCACACTACGAACTCTCCCACACTTTTCAATATGTAGGTGAGGAAAAGATGAAAGAAAAAGGACAAGCTACATCTAAATGCAAAGAGAAAAGAGTTGATTTTTTTTTTTTTAAAGCATCGTCCTTTAGAAATTTTTGCAAAACAAAATCATCTTAATTAGGCAATCAGCAGAGAACATAAACAGTTTATGACTTATTAAGTCAAGTACTGATTGAAAAATGAGTCATAGGTAGGAGTCAAACTCAATTATTAGAAAGTAGCATATTTACATAAGAAAGGACTTTGCTTTCTAACATTGACTTAGATGTTAAAAAGCAAATCAGTGGAAATAATTCATAGACAAAGTAAAAATAGCTCATGCACTTCTCAAATTAAAACAAGCAGGTTCCAGAGGACACAGTGACAAAATAAGAAGATGCTATTTTTGGACAAATTAAGTTTGTTATGCAAGTGTCAGAGCTGTGTTGGTGTTTGGAGCAGTTTGTTTACCTAAAATGTTCCTGGACGAAATCATTTCTGAGTCAGAAACTATCAGAAATTTGAAATGATGAGTGTCATTTGTCAATTAAAAGCAGATTTTGAAAACAACAAGATTCACGCAAGCATTAGACAAACTGTTTGTATTGGTCTGATTTAATATCCTAAAAATAAAATTTGTTCTCATAAGCAAAAGCTGCTTAGGTGGAAAACCATAGCAGAAATAAATGTTTTATCTATGTGTGTTTCACTCAGGGTTAAAGTTCCTGAAATAAATGGGCTTTTTAATAATATTCAGATTTATTGAATGGGTTTGTATATATTTGTCAGAATGTAATTTTAACCAGGTTCCAAATAGAGAATTGGAAACAGGAGGTGAAATAAAGATTCTTAAACAATAGAACAATCTTAATATGGCATGAAAGGATAAGGACAAAGAATCAGCAGAAAAGTAATAGACAAATAACATAAAAAACAAACAAATACAATCATAGACATGAATATAGAGAAAGAAGATTTTATTTTCACATTGCAAATTACTGTGAGAGGTTCAGCCAGGGAAGGCTGAACCTCTCACACATGCATTAATCTTTTGCAGTCCTAAAACACAATGTGCTCTCTCCAGAAATCTCCAAAAGTCTCCAATAAGACTAGAAAAAAAGAGTCAAAGATCTGCGAAAAGCCACAAGACGAGTTCTGAAAACTCACTAAAAAGTTGACAAGAAATGGACACAACAGGTCTTGGTTTTGATGTCATTTCTTTTGCAGTTCAAAATTTTCCTGAGCAGACGTGAGTAAAAGGTGATAAGACGCATTTCTGATTAGATCTTTACTTTTAAACAACTTTAACTTCAATTTTTGTCCATCAATATATGCTGTGAACGACCAGAGTTCTTTAATCCTCCTCTAAAGACATGAACACTAATGGGGGGAAAATGAAACCAGACTTCAAATCTGTGAGAAAGTCAGAAATAATGAAGAAGCATTAAAGAAATAATGTGCAACAGGAGAGAGACCTTTAGAGGCATTAAACCGCCATGCTCCGGCAGACTGCTCCGTCTACTTTCTGATGCCCACACAGCCTCATTAGGGTCATATATCCTTAATGCTTATTACAGAAATCTGTGTTTGCATACTAACCACTGTTAGAAGTCTAATGTCCCCAGGTTTTCTGTTTGCATATTTGTGCACCAGCTCACTCCCACTCTTTTCTTTTTTTTTTTTTTGCAGAATGACTCACAGCTTGTCAAAGTATTTTAGTACTCAGTGCTAAAGTTTTAGTGGCCAGTGGCGACATGGCTTGAATTACATCATTTATCATTTCTTATATGAATATTTAAATTAAGCGCATAAAAGCGCAGACATTTGTAAATGCATATAGTACAGATGCAGGCCCAGAGTATAAGTGCCAACAAAGACTTTTCCTGCCTCTTGTATCACATCAGCTTTAATTATATATCTGCACTGAGAATGCGTGTAGTTGCTAAAAGGTTTCATAAGTCTGAGATAACTTTAATCTTATTAAACTATTCTACAGTTGAAAGGGTGCCTTGCAGAAAGCTGATCCTGCAATCTGTTTAAGGTCCTGACTAATCAATAAAAAAATGACTGCAGGAGATTTTTTATTATCAAATATGGAAATTTTAGCTTTTTTGGCTTGATTTGTACGAGGCGATTTCTGCTGTGCTCATGTTTCATGTAAAAAAAAAAAGAAATGTTTTAGCAATGCACCACATAGTTAATGTGAGCTAGTTATTCAGCTACATAGCATTTTTTTATTTTAAGCCTTCATCAGGACGCAAATACTTGGTTTGCACCTCACAAGAATATTTAACACAATTCCCACTAGTATTATAAAATAAGAATTATGAGCTTTTGTTTAAAAAAAAAACAAAACAAACAAACAAAAAAAACTAGAACTTCTGCAGCTTGATATAGGAGTAAATGTAAGCAAATAAGTGCAGAATAAAAAGTTTTGAGCTGTGGTCATTACTAACCGTGTTAAAATGTTTAGCATTGTCTGTTTGCATTTTTTATGTCCCAATCAGAAACGCATAAAGTCACTGTGTGATGCATGTTACCCAAATTACACTTTGTGTTGATATAGAAGACAAAATATGAACAAGTACAAGAACCATTAGTACATTTTCAGGCAACTATAGAGGAACAAACAGATCAGTTTCAGTCAGAAATAAAGGTAATTTATAAAAAGCACAGGTGGCAAATAAAAGAAAGCAATAAGTAAAATATTTCAGATTGGATCTAAAGCAAACAACAATGAAATTGCTTTCACTTTGCAAATGCACTTAAGAAAATGGCAACTGGACATAAATGGGTTCTCTGAAACAATCAATGTAAAACAAAAACCAAGAGGCATCCCAACAGAACCAGAAGATAAAATTTCTCGAGAGCAGCTCAGCTTTTACCATCAGACAGTCACGATCAGAAAACTCTGGATACGTGCAGCTACTTACGAGACTGTAGATCACTAGCTCTAAAAATAATATGATGAACACCACTGAGGAAGAACTGACCTTTCCTTGATAATTGTGTGTTTCGTGATCACAGACCATAACTTGCCATTATTTAAAAATGTGGACTGGGTGACACTGCTGCGTCTTTTTCTGTCTTTAATTAAAACTCTGTCTGTTCAAACAGAAGCTAAAAACAAAGAAGCCACAGAACCACAGTAGCTTGCTGTCATGTCACAAATGTGACCCAGTGTTAGCCTGATTCTTGTGCTCCAAGTCAACGTCATGAAATCACCTTGTTTTAATTTTAGGAACATATCGGATGTCAAAAATAAACTCAGCCTATTTTTAAAACAAGCCTCAAGGAGCAAAGAGAAGAAGAATCATAAAAAGAAATGGGATGAAGAATCTGGTCAGTTTCAGCTACATACACCAACTACAACATTTCAAATTAATATCCCAATTAAAGCTATGTCCAATTTGGGAGTGACTTATAGAGCTAAAGGACCTTACACTTTAATTATATTCAGAACGTAAGCTTTTGACTGAATCTAACATAACTAAGTGAATCTAGACCAGGCAGACTAAACAAAAATGTTTATTAACTGCCTTCAGTGTGATATGACTCAACCCCACCAAGTCAACACTGGACAAGAGATCCAAGAGGGAAACCCAGACGTTTCTCTGCTCCGTCATCCTTTCCAACTCATTCAGGGGGACAGAAGGGATAAACAGTTCCTCCAGTAAAATCTGGGTTTGCCCCGATTTTGGTAGCAGCTGCTAGTACACACGAATGGACATCAGACAAATGAGATGACATACGACGAGGATCTGACAGGGAACAAGAGACACAGGTGGGTTTACGTACACAGGGAAGGTAATCAGGGAAAACGAGACACAGCTGGGAACAGATAGGGGCAGGTGAGATGACAGGAACTAAATTAACACACAGAAAAACACAAATCCTCACATGGTTTTCTTTTATTTTACTTTCTCTAAAGTTGATGTCCAGCTCTGGAAAAAATGAAGAGCCCACCGCACTGAATCCCATTGAAAAGCTCCAGGTTTTTCCACCAAGTACTGATTTCTGAACTCTTCCAGAGTTCAAACATTAGTATTGTTGTTTCTAAATGAATATGAACTTGTTTTCTTTGCATTATTTCAGATGTGAAAGCACTGCATCTCTTTTGTTGTTTTGACCATTTCTCATTTTCTGCAAATAAATACTAAATTTTTGCTTGGAATTTCGGAGACACGTTGTCAGTAGTTCATAGAATAAAAGAACAATGTTCGCTTTGCTCAAACATATACCTATAAAAAGTAAAATCTGAGAAACTGATAGCTTTAAGTGGTCTCTTGATGTTTTTCCAGAGCTGTATATGTTTGATGTCTGTGCACTGTGAGCATTATATTGGTTATTCTGGTTTTGATGGGTGACAAAGAAGCAGCAGGACTGACCGGCCAACGTTCCCACTGCTGATCCCAGCACAGCGTGGACGCCCAGCAGCGGGGAGTAGAGAACCACGGCCCCCAGGATGAGGAGAGAGGGTCCGAGGGCCCCGGTAGCGTAGATCTGACCCACACCGAGAGGGATGCCACGGATCACCTGGGCAGGTGTAAAGAGTTTAGGGACGAACTTGGCGAAACGGGAAATCAAACTGGCACTATGAAAACTTTAAAACAGACTTTTATGGAAAAACGTAGCTAAACATGCTGCTGCTCTTTTCTTTTTATAAATCACCTGTACTCCCCTCCACCTCTTCCTGCTTAGACACCTCTAATGATAAACGGTGCCTTCCCAGCAGTCACTCAGCTCCGGAGAGTTGCCATGGCGACGTGAAGGCTGCACCTGCACGTCGCTGATATTTACAAGTCATAAATGGTCTTTGATTACACGGCAGCCTCACTACTGCTTTTACCTCGACGTGTGTATGTGTGCGTGCGTGTGTGTGTGTGTGTGTGTGTGTGTGTGTGTGTACGCATATGCCTGTATGATTTAATACGCTGTCTGAGCAGGCTGAGCGCTTTCCTCGGCAGAGCGACTGAATCTGAGAGCATTAAATATAAATAGGACAGACGTCACCCCCCCACCCCCCCCAAACACATCTAGGGAGAGAACTGGAGGAGAGCTGGAAGATGGCTGGAATAAAACGAATGGAAGAGAGGAACAGAAGAGAGAAAAATGAGAAATATTGCTCTTTTTTTTCCACTAGAGCCATAAATGAAATCTATGACTTCAACCATCTTTGTGAATGAACAGCATAAATCAAGCTACTTTATGAGGAAAGAGGGAAAAAAATATTTTTAACAAATGGATGAAGATGTGGATAAACGAAATGAGAGAGAGTAAAAGTGGCAAAAGAGAACAGAATCAAAGAGATGAGAGGAAGATTTTTAGTGTTTAACAAGAAATAAACAGGAAGGAACGTCTTATCGGCCCACAAAGACTTGAAAATGAAACAAATTGAAAATGAGCTCGGAGGAGATAAGGGCTAAATGAATAACGATTCATGGAGAGAAAGAGATAAGAAAATCTGAGATCTTGGAGCTGAAACTTGTAGAAAGTGGTTTAGTGTGGCGCTTGTTATAAACATTGTGTCTAAATTCTGATATTCGGGACACCGAGCTGATTTTTTTCGGCATCAAAGCTCAATGTCAGTTTGGAGATCATCCTTCAGAGACAAACAGTTCATCCTCCCTACCCAAACAAAGCAGCTTTGTACTTAAAGGCTTACTTACAAATCGGCTTAATTATATTCGCAAGGGCAAATTAATACAGAGGAAACTTTTGGTAGAAACTAAAGCTTTTGCAGTTTAAAAAAAAACCCTAGAACAACTTATTGTAAAGGAAAAAATCCATCTGGGAAAATCTAATTCATGTGGAAAATAGATCTTGATTATTGGTCACAAAATAAAGATATTTACTGTTGAAAAGATGGATTGTTTTATCCATTGTTTCTTGAACATCTAATGACTTTGCATTTACATTCTAGTGTTGCTTGAGACATTAAACATTATAGTTTGATAATATCCTTTGTGGATAGAAAGCAGAATAATAGAGGAACAATAGAGGAGGAGGACAATCTCTTCATGTGTTTTATTAGGATTAATGTTATAAAAATGTGGAAAAAGATACACACAGTGTTAACACTCAATACGTTTTAAACTGGGAGAGGAGATACTAAAGTGTTATTGCATAAGCCTGTTTGAATGAATCTAAAGATAAAATTATAATTCTAATGGATTCAACATTTATATTATTTAATGTAAATGTATTACTTCCCATAAATATTGTGGAATGCTGCTGAACTACTAACTTGCATTTCAATTAGACATTTTTAACATTTTGTGTAGTTGCTCTATGTACTTATGCATACAGGTCCTTCTCAAAAAATTAGCATATTGTGATAAAGTTAATTATTTTCCATAATGTAGTGATAAAAATTAAACTGTCATATATTTTAGATTCATTGCACACCAACTGAAATATTTCAGGTCTTTTATTGTTTAATACTGATGATTTTGGCATACAGCTCATGAAAACCCAAAATTCCTATCTCAAAAAATTAGCATATCATGAAAAGGTTCTCTGAACGAGCAATTAACCTCATTATCTGAATCAGCGAAGTAACTCTAAACACCTGCAAAAGATTCCTGAGGCTTTTAAAAACTCCCAGCCTGGTTCATTTCTCAAAACTGCAATCATGGGTAAGACTGCCGACCTGACTGCTGTCCAGAAGGCCATCATTGACGCCCTCAATGAAGAGGGTAAGACACAGAAAGAAATTTCTGAACGAATAGGCTGTTCACAGAGTGCTGTATCAAGGCACCTCTGTGGGAAGGAAAAAATGTGGCAGAAAATGCTGCACGACGAGAAGAGGTGACCGGACCCTGAGGAAGATTGTGGAGAAGGGCTGATTCCAGACCTTGGGGGAACCAGTGGACTGAGTCTGGAGTAGAAACATCCAGAGCCACTGTGCACAGGCGTGTGTAGGAAATGGACCACAGGTCCCTCATTCCCCAGGTCAAAGGTCAAGCCACTATTGAACCAAAAACAGCAGCAGAAGCGCCTGACCTGGGCTACAGAGAAGCAGCACTGGACTGTTGCTCAGTGGTCCAAAGTACTTTTTTCGGATGAAAGAAAATTTTACATGTCATTCGGAAACCAAGGTACCAGAGTCTGGAGGAAGACTGGAGAGAAGGAAATGCCAAAATGCCAGAAATCCAGTGTCAAGTACCCACAGTCAGTGATGGTCTGGGTGCCATGTCTACTGCTGGTGTTGGTCCACTGTGTTTTATCAAGGGCAGGGTCAATGCAGCAGCTATCAGGAGATTTTGGAGCACTTCATGCTTCCATCTGCTGAAAAGCTTTATGGAGATGAAGATTTCATTTTTCAGCACGACCTGGCACCTGCTCACAGTGCCAAAACCACTGGTAAATGGTTTACTGACCACGGTATTACTGTGCTCAATTGGCCTGCCGACTCTCCTGACCTGAACCCCATAGAGAATCTGTGGAATATTGTGAAGAGAAAGTTGAGAGACGCAAGACCCAAAACTCTGGATGAGCTTAATTTCACCATCGAAGCATCCTGGGCCTCCATAACACCTCAGCAGTGCCACAGGCTGATTGCCTCCATGCCACGCCGCATTGAAGCAGTCATTTCTGCAAAAGGATTCCCGACCAAGTATTGAGTGCATAACTGAACATAATTATTTGAAGGTTGAATGGGATCCAACTCTGGCTGCAGAAGCTACTGCATCTGGTTACTGAAGCTTTTTGCTAAATAATTTTCTCTAAATAGTTAAATAACAATGTAACCAATGTTAACTTAACAAATATGAATTATATCCTGTAATACACCACATTGCCGATAGGTGGCAGTAAATTATTTCAAAGTAGTCTAAAACTACAGTGATATGCCGCAGAATATGGGCTAGAATAACCAGAAGAAGAAACGGGGGGGGGTCACGTTTTTGTGGTCATTTTATTGACAAAACTCAGTTTTATTTTCAATATTTTTCAAGAATTAGTTTTCATCGATGGATTTTTTGATTCCTGTGTACCTGGACCTGGAATAACTTTGTTTTTGATATTAAATTTCTTTGTTTTCTTGCTGCGAATCTGCTATAATTGGCTTCATTAGCTATCGATTAGCCACAAGCTAATATTTTGCTGTTATGTATCAAAAGTTATATTGTAATTTTATTTTATAGTTTCAATGTTGAAAGAAAAAAAAAACAATTGGAGATATTTGTTTATGGGTAAGAATGTCTGTTCTCTATATTATGTTTTGTATTTGAATTAGCAATGCTTACGGCTAACTCACAAAGGCTATTCTGCTAATATTGCGCCTTTTTTCTTTGTAATACTGATGAAGTATCTAGTGACAGTGAGTTATTTATTCCACTGTATGGCATTTAAGAATGCTGGAAAAAGATATGTCAATTCAGTGAATATTATGTTGTGATGTTTTGTTGAGCTAAAAGACAAAATTGGTTATCGCAGTTGGAAATTATGTTATCTACATGGAGTGAAAAGATAAACTTTCACTGAAGTGACTTAGAATGGTGTTTCACACTATAGTAAAATACATTTCTGCTATATGCAAGAAGTTTTTATTTTTGTTGAGAGACATTGCGTGAAGAACGGCGAGCCATGATCCAAAAGAGCAGATTGATGTTGTGTCCATTACGATGTCAAAGAAGAACCTTCTTCTGTTCCACTTGATCGGTGGGATTACACACATTAAAACGACCCGGGTAGCTACCATATAACATCAAGATCTGAAAACTGAACTGCAAACAAATGAAAGGAAAAGAAACTTTTGGACTTGACTTAGGACTACTAAAAGAAAACATTGACTATTTTGTTCTGTTTCGTTATTGTCTATATGTGTATTAAATGTGTTTTGTTCAACACATTGTTTCCCTTGCTCTTCCTGAGTTGAACCTAGTTCTGATGCGCTATTTAATTGTAAAGATTCATAGTCACTGATTCCTTTGTCGCAGGTGACTTACCAGACAAGTACAATCTTACAACAAAAGTAGCCTCTTTTGTAGAAGTTAACGCTGTAAAGTGGTATTTTCCATTTGGTCATGTTGGGGATAATCCTTATGTATCCAATTGTTGCTATTGAAACTGACCAAAGTAAAACTTTAGACCTGAAAACTGGGATGTAATCAGACTAAAACTCTAATTTAAACAACATGTTAAATATTACTGTTCATAACTTTGAACCAAGAGCTTCGGTTATGATTGTAGCTCAGAAAAGCAGATCTGCCTGAGTTACTTATCAGTCACTTCTGGAGGCGTCCAGCCGTGTTCCAGTTTAGCTTTATTTGGGTCAGTTTTTGTTGTTTGAGGGATTCTTTTGTTTGGTTTCTCTGTTTTCTCTTTTTGTGTTTCGTGGTTCAGCTTTGACTAAATTCACATAAATCTGTGTTGCAATGGTATTGTTGCATTTTCTGACTCTGCCCATCTTTCCATTCATTCTTCCCTGACACCCACTTTTAGTTGCACATTAATGCATGTTCTTTTTAAGTCTTTTAGTATGCAGCCATCCTAGGTTTTCATTTACCCGATCTTCATCCTTCCTGGCTAAAGTTTATTCTCCAGTAGTTTCCAGATTTGTTTGAAGTTCTCCAGTTGTTGAATTTCTCCTTTTTGAACTTAAACGTAACAGATTCCCTGCAGGGATCTGTAACTGGAAGGTTGTTGAACTGTAAACCAGAGGCTGAATTACGAAGAAAGAAACTTGAGATGAAACGTCACTGCAACACAAACTTAAATTTTAAACTGTTCACAACGACATCACTCAGACAAATTGGAGTTTCTCAGATCTGTCTGTGGTAAACTACCATACCACTTGCAACTTCAAAGCAAAATATCTCATATTAAAAACAATGAATTATGTCAGTTCACTTAAACGCCGCCTCTCTTTTCTTCTTTCTTTCTCTGAGTAAGGCTTCTGGCTCCGGGAAAGCATTCGCCTTAAGACGAAAAGATCAAACAGAATCGAGTTTTGACCTTTTCAGCTGACAGAGGTTCGCATCTTTATTCAAGAAGGCGCATTAACTCAGGATTTCTCTTCCACTGGTTGAGGCTGTTGCAGAGAAATACAAGGAAAAAGGTATTCACTTTCGAGAAATCGTTGAAAAGCTTGAAGATGACAACTCAAATAAACGTGAGTAAAACCTTCTACTTTTAATTCGCAAGCACAAGTGTTCTGTTTGTGATGTATACATAGATATGAATTATAGAAGTATATTATTATGAATACACCCACTGACACTCAAACCACTGTTACTCTACTTTTCAAGAGGTATTTGGCCTTTTTCATTCTGTTCTGCAGCTGGTGATGGAGGGCCAAACAAATCAAGAGGGTCAACAGGTCAACATGCAACCTTTTGCAAAATGGTAGCTTTTTATCTCAAAGTTGGAGCACAAAAACTGTGGTTTTAAATTCAGAGCGTTTCCATGGTGTTAAGCCATGGAAACTGATCTTTTTGACCAAACGGTGTCAAAGCTTTGGTTGTATTTTGTCTCAGTTTATGTTGGCTCTCAGCCAGTCTTTGTTTAGGATACAGAGTTTCAGTGCACATGATCTGCTGTTGCACATTTACATCGCATAAAACATTTTTTGTTTGTTTGTTGTTTTTCTGCAAACTGATGAACACCTCGCCTTTCAAAAATGAAAAAAGAAAAAATGTAGGATACTACAATCTGTGTATCACTTTAATATTCGTCAGAAAAAATTTGATTGCTCACAAATACCTTTAGTGTCTTCACGACTGTGTGGCGTTGTCGGGTTGTATTTTTATGTTCCCCTTCCTAGAGATTGTCTTTAACAATTTTATGACTTTAAAAACCCGCGCTGGGTGGACACGCAGTCCATAGCGGTTAGTTTTGTCCTCACCTCGACTGCTATCAGCGCTGTGTCATTAGGCTCTACTGCCCCCGGTGGTGTTACTGGGCTGTGAGGAAAATAAGGGTTGTTCGTTCCAGTGCACAGGAGGTAAAGGACGATAATGATGTTGAAGGGAAACACGGCAGCAGGCAAGTCCCAGTGGTCCAGTAACGTTGTGAGCCCACTGAACAGAAAGACGCTGGGAAAATGAAAGCAAATGGAGAAAACTATAAGCTTTTTAAATAAAAAGACATTAAAACACAATATGCTGAAAAACATGCTTTTGATTTTTGGATAAGAACTGAAATCCAACTCAGAAATATGAAATGACTGCCAACTTGTATTCCATAAAGTAAAGAAGAAGAAATCAGTGGGGTGTGTCCTTTGGAATATAAAACATTCTTTACACACAGAAAAGAATGTGTGAAGTCTGTCGGAACGGTTCAGAGAAATATTACCACATCACCTTTATAGTGGCAGCAACTATTTTCTTCAAAGATATTTAACAACTTTTTATCTGAGCAACGCTGAGAGGTGCGATGCTGATGAGAAGCTTTCATACACGCTTCAAGGTCATGAGTATCATATTGATTTTTAGCTTACTGAATCATTCTTCTCTCAGGGTGAACTGATTGTACCAGATAGAAATTCAACGATTTGAAAAAGCATACGTTAGTCTAATTCACAGAGTCAACATTTTACATTCTGTTTCAAACATATACAATCATACTTTTTAAGCCTTTTTAAAACGGCAGATGCCACCATCTGCTTTGTCTTCCACTCTGTGCTTCAGCATATATGAGATTCATACCATGTAGCTGAGCCCAGGCAGACAGGCAGCAGCAGCCACCAGTACCAGTCTCCAGCTGAGCTGAACACTCCCATCAGAAGAGCCACCAACATGCCGTTGAATCCGTGAAGACCTCCTGCCACGTCGCCACTGCACACAAACACAGGAGCTCAAGTGCAACTTGGCTTGTTTCATAATGAAATGTGATCATTTAGGAACCTATTACACATAATTATCGTCAACTGGCAAGATCAAAAGCACTCTTTATGGATTCTCGTAGAGCAAACTTCTCTGTTTTAATGAGCAGCAACTTCAGAGTGAAGGTAAACGTATTCTGCACCTCATTTCTAAACACCTTGGCCTCCAGTTGAGAAGTGTTTGATTTTGAACAAGGACAGGCATTAGCATATTTCACAGTGGGAGGCATACATTGAGGTACAGCTTTCAGATAAGAAGCGTGAACTTAAAACTGCATTCAGACATAATTCAGTGAACTTTACCAAAAATTTGTTGCAAGAAATAATACCACTGATTTCTTGCGACAATTTTCAAATCATCATTTGCCGTTTTTAAGTGAGTTTGGATCTCTGCGGCAGTGTAAACTCCACCTGTCCTGTCCAACGATGACAGCTGTGAGCGTTGAGGCCAGTACTCCCAGAGTTCCCAGCAGGCCCTGCCAGGGGGAAGCCCAGTACAGGGCAGCCAGGATCAGAGCTCCGCTCAGCGGGTTGTTGGCCAGAATCACTCTGGCCACCCCTCTGAGCCCCCACACAGCCAGCTGCAGCACAAACCACTTTTCTGGTCAGGAAACAAAAGATAAATATTCAAACATGTTAAAAAAAAAGGGGGAGGGGGGGCAAACTACTGCTGACAAATTTATTCCTCTGTTGTGTTGTTTTCTTGTTAGTTCAGGATGTTTTGCAAAGTGACTGGAAAAAAGATTGTAATGATGAATATGTTGTTGTGTTAGAGGCAGAGTGCGGGCGTCCTCGCTGTGGGAGCTCTGCTGTGATTAAATCTGCATATTTTACCCGAACCGTAAGCATTTCTAGCCGAGGTTATTCAGGTTTTTGCACACAAGTGTTATCGTTATTCTAAAACTTGGTGAATAATGTTTGTTAAAGCAGCACAAAAGTCCAAATTTGCTTTTTCTTTCCCTACCCTGGATGTACGTATCCAAGTGCTCCACGTCTCCAGTGCACAACATCAGACCATCCAGCACTCGCCGACTGAAGCCGGCCCGACTCCTGCTGGCCTCCTCCACCTCCGTTTTGGTTTCTATCCACATTCTTACAGCTGCAGGGCCTCCCAACTCCAAACAGGAGAAAAATGTTCTCTTGATGCAGAAAACCTTCCCCTTTATGTTCCCCTCTATCCTGTTTTTGTTCTTCTGCTCCGTCTTTCTCCTCTTCCCTCTGCTTCATCGCTTCTCCTCCTCCTCTGCCTCTTCTCTCTCCGCGAAGGGGTGACTTATAAACTGGTGGGTGATGTATTCACTCAGCCTCATGTGCCAGAGTTGAACAAAGTTCAACACTGTAAGCTGTGTGTGTGCGTGCGTGCATGCGTATGTGTGTGTGTGTGTGTGTGTGTGTGATCACAGAGAGGAGCATTCGTCCCAAAGCCGGTTCCTGCCCTGATGTTACATTTCACAGTCACCCTGTTTGCTCTCTCTTCTGTTTCAGGCCCGCAGAGATAGTTCCTCACCTGCTGTTTGTCCATTTGAGCTACTCATCCACCTTTTATGGCACCATGTTGATGAATGTTTGTCTTCCCTTCATTCGTAAAACCCATTAGCGGCCTTTGCCGCTAACACATCCACGGTTGGCACTAATTTTTTTTTTTGCACCTGCTTCTTTCTAGCTAGCACAAGGCAAAACTGGTGTCAACAAGCATAGTTTTCAGGGTTTCAGAGCATTTTGGTCCATATTGCCGTGAAAGCATCAAGCAGACGCTGCAGGTTTTTCAGCTGCACATCCATGATGCAAATCCACCACATCCCACAGGAGCTGTTTTGGTTTGGGATCTGGTGACTATTGACGAAACTGGACAGTTAATTCTAATCTTGCAGAAATCCGTTTGAGATTATTTGAGTTTTGTGAAGTGGTACATAATCCACTTCATCTAAACTAATTAACAGTTTAGATGTTTGTGTTTCCACCCAAATGGTAAGAAAAGGTTCTCTGACAACGAGCCTTATAGGTGTTTACTTTATCACCTGGGTTCTTATCCAGCCTTGATTGTCACATTAGTTCAAAGTTTATGATTCTTGCTCTGACTGTAGATCTGAGCAGGTTTAGGCGAGTGGCTTTTATCCTGCATCTATCTACTGACTTTTAAAGATCTGCTGAAATAGGAATGTTATTTTGTCTTCTGCAGATCTTTATTCTCATGTTTCTATGGTCTGTAAATCATACGTTTTGGAAAGTGGAGTTTAGTTACTACCCATCCTCTGCTCTGGTAAATCGGACCTTTAGAAACAACAAATTATTTGAATAATGGCTCTCTGACTACCTGATGTGGGCTAAACAAATTCAAAAAGGAAAAAAAAACTGAGAATCAAAATTCCCAATATTTCACATGGCTTACTAATTATTCTTTCAAACTCTGATAACATTTTAAAAAAGGTTTCAGGTGCATAATTCCTTTTAGAAATACTCAGTGATGCTGATCATTGTGTTGACCACAGTTTTCTTTTATAATTATCCTGCTGCAGTAAATGGTACATTTATTTTAGGCCTTTTTGCACGTCTCTACCGGGGGATTAAATAGCTAAAGGACACACTATTTTTATCTGAGATGAACCGATATAAAAAGCCAAAGTGAAGAAAGTAAAGACAATAACAGCATGTCAGGTACAATCCCTCCATCAGAGTCAGGATCTAAAAACCTCGTTTTTTATTGATGGAAACCTTTGTGACATTCCAAAATGCTCTGACAGCTAATCTCTCCTCTGCTTTGCCCCGTTTCGTTTGTGTTTTATTAGCCTCAGTAGATACGCCCTCCTTCCCTCCGGCTGTATATGCACATCTCAAAGCCTGTGGAGCAACAAAAACGAGCGACAGATGGGTACACAAGACAGAGCGAGCTATATTAAGAGAAAGGATGCAGAACTACTCAGACGTGTAAATGTGTTGGTTTTACTGAGGTGATATATAAAGTCATAAGATTTTGTGCATCTATGTCAAACTAGGGGATAGCAGTAATTAATATTTGAGTCAGCTAAAGGCTCTTACTGGTGATTATTGACTGTCTATGTGCAGGACAGAGTTGATCTGCTAAACTCTGGTGCTTTAAAGCAACTGGATCCCACAGAAGAAATTTTAACTCCGAAGAAAAACTTGATTAAACAGTTTGACTCTTTTCTCTTAAAGGAAAAATGTTAAATGGCTCAATTCTGGTGGTACATCACAAACAACGAAAAAGACTACATCTTTTCTATAGAACATTTCTTATGTGCACCATCAGAATTGCAATAACATTAAAACTATTTTAATCCTGCTGGAAGGAAATTGATTTAACGCTGATTATCAGAAGCATTTATGCTTTCAAGAGCCTATAATGTCCGCATGGGGGAGATTTTCTGGGCACAATTTGAGCCTCTACGTACCAATTGAACATAAGTTAAACACTACTGGGTGTTAATGTGAAACAGGGCTTGAATGACTTAATGCTCGGTAGCATTTATTCTTACAAACCTCAACAGATTCCCTTAAAGGACAAAGGGAACCAAATCAACAATGAAACCAATAATGAAACAACTCTAGTGGTTCTCAAAGTTGATGTGACACATCCTTATGACAACTTTTAATTTCCAAAGAAAGTGCATTTAAAGTAATCCTAACATTAAGTTTGATTCTTCAAGGCTAATCTTCAGAAAAACATTTGCATTTTTTTTCTGAACTATCAGTGTTTCCTCTCGCTCTGTCGGATGACAGACTGTGAATGTTTTGGATGAGTGTGTAACATGTGTAATTACAACGTATCAGACAGCTCCAGCAGATTTGCTTATCCCTAGATGCCCCTTCTGAAAACTGTGCAACCGTTGGAAACGCACAGCATGAGTTCGACTGTCTGACAGGCTGCGGCTCTCGAAGGCTGAACTTAATAATCCTGCAGAACTGATGTAAAAATGCCCCTCGCAACTTAGGTGTCAAACAGAAGACAGATTATCAAGCAATATCTTTTTCTCTTATGCCATACACTTTAAAAAGAAATCTAAAGCTCTTACATAAGAACCACAACAGTTCATGTACATGTCTTCTTTTTTTAGCTGTATAATAATGTTGTGATTGTACAAGAGTGTCAGTCGTTCCTCTGAATACTGGAAGGAACTTGAGGCAAGTTTGAGAATAAATAAATAAATAAACATATAACAACGTTGAGATAACGAGCAAAACTAATGCGAGCATGCGTACCAATTTTCAGAAATTCCCCAAAGTCACCGAGACATATAATTACCAAGGTTTTGCTCAAAGAATCCAATTTCTGAAGCTAATGAAGCGTGAGGCCAAGATAACATCACAAACGAGGAGCTGAAATCGCAGCCCATCTGGACGTCTAGATACAATTTTCACACTGTTTATTGCTGCGTGTTCCCAGAGGCCATCGCTGAACAGGCTAACCGTCTCCTAATCTTCCGACATTATCAGGATGTGGAGCCTGCGAGCCACTAAATTTTTGCACAAGCCGAAGACTAAAATCAACTGAGAGGAGTAAGAACAAATACTTGTTTTTTGGGAAAAAAAAAATAAAATATGAGAAAAGAAGAGATGAGACGAGACGAGGAAAACGAGTGCCGATTGCTTCTTGTTTCCATGGCAATTGGCATTTTTCTCATTGTATTTGCACACAATAATACAAACAACCTTTTATTCAGTCTCACTCAAGTTTTTTTTATTTCTACCAGCACTTTTGACAATGCGCCTTAAAGTTTCAATACACTGTTGAAACTGAAAGATACACTGTTTAGAGGCAAAAAGATATAAAATCTAAAAAAATCTAAAAAAAAAACAGAGAAGAAAAAGTTGTTTCCACTTAAACATGTCACAGGGTGTCATGAAGACAGGAAGTAGATGGTTGAGAGACAGACTCTGTCTGTAGTTAACGTTTCTCTCAAGTTTTAAAATGAACTGCCCTTTCTATTTGAATGTCGTCCAATTATAAACTCCCAAACTAAATAACCTTTAAAATGAAAAATAAACAGATACATGTTTTGTCTTTTAGCCATGCTGCATTTTGGAAGTGGATCTTTATATAATTAGAAATCATGTATTTCTTCCATTTAATTGGGGAATATGACACACCTTTCTTGCTTGAAAAAAAGATAAATATTAAGTCTGAAATGTACTTCAATGCTTCATTGAAGGTAAGAACAGATTATTTTTGTATCTTATGCCCAAGAGGTGCCTCACTGAGTTATTAACATAAAGACGGCTAGATTTGAAGATCAACAGGATTGACTTAATCCTCCTTTGAGGGAATAACTAATGTTTTAATTTGCTCTTTTCATACAACAAAAAGCACGTGTTTATTCCTTTGAAGCATGTTCACTCTCTGTTTTTATGGCATGTAAAATAACAGAGGCGTGGCGCTCCGGTACTCGCTGACCCTGTATACAGCCAGGCTGATTATCGTCCAATTTGGGCAATTTTTGATGGCGGTTTAAAAATAGCCCTTCCTCAACATACTACCTTTTTTGGCTTTGGAAGAAAGGAAGACATCCAATATGAACCCAACCAATTAAATTCACGTCATAAAGTGAAAAGGGAACAAACAGCATCGGAGGCGGTGAGTGATCGCTGAGTGCTTGTGACTCAGCGCGTACGACCATGAGCTCCTGATGCACAGCGTGCAGAGCAGCTGAGGGCTGTGCAGATGACTGTCTGGTTTGGCTGAGTTGTCCTTTTTATTTGTGCGCGAAGTCCTGCTGGAGTTGACGAAGACGAGCTTCACAACAAGAACACAAAATGAAAACGTGTCGGTGGCCTGCCTTTTGTATATTATGTGGTTATTTGGTACGTTGGCTGCTCTTTACAACTTTTGCATGGCCTGCAAGCTTCTTTGCATGGAAAAGAATAGCAACATGTCTGTCATAAATGAACACGAATGATAAGTTTGCAGAGAAAGATAGAAGAGAGTGTGGCCTCGTTCGAATCTATGGATTTACATCTTGACCGTGTTGCAGTTTGATCTTCAACATGCAAGCAGAAGAAACAGCCACGTGACATTTCAACTCAAACAGCTTTTTTATGAGCTGACTGAAAGTTAAAGATATATTTTTTTAAAAGTCTGCCTATGGATGTGCTTCATATAGGATGTTTTAAAACTTGCTTAAATTTTTGAAGATGCTACACAAAAGGTATCCGCGGTCTGGAGCTGACGTCAGTTCAATCTGGAGAGACTCAAACGGAGAAAGAAGGCGATTAAAAGAGTTTAATGACAAAATGAACATGAAAATAAACAAAGTCCTTTGGCGTTCAGGCCCCGGCCGGGGACATCGAGCTGGACTTCGATGAGCTCGATGAACATTCCTGATGCCCCGGGGCCTGTACTGGTGGCGGCGGTCGGAGGAAGATGAGGCCTGAGAGCCGGGAGCAGAAGGTGGAGATGGGGTGGAGGTGGGTTGATCGCAGCTGGTGAGCAGAGGAGGCTATGGGTGAAGGTCCTTTTGGAGCCCAAACGATGATTGGCTGGAGCGAGGCTTGGTCCGCGCCGATAGGTCCAGGTTGCAGAGAGGCGGGCGCTGATTGATGAGGCAGGTGCGACTAGAGTCTTCCAGACTGAACTTTTGTCAAGACTCCATTTGTTGTGAATCTACCTTTCCGTGTTTCAGCAAAGATTTTCAGTGAGTTTTAGATCAACATGTAGAACGGTCCTAAACAGTAACTTTGTGAGATGGGAAGAGGAGAAGTCCTTTGTCAGATTGGATTTATGAACTGCAGCAACGTCTTGCTGAAACATCACCAAACAAAGACCCTCAGTCTAGCCCACATGTGTCAAATCAAGTCCCGC